>NW_026645496.1:0-58000 GCF_949987535.1 Balaenoptera acutorostrata | reverse complement strand
TCACAATGTTCCATGACCGTGTCATCACAATGCTCCATAATTTTTGTCATCACAATGTTCTATGAACGTGTGATCACAATGCTCCAGAATTCTTATCATCACAATGTTCCATGACCGTGTCATCACAATGCTCCATAATTCTTGTCATCACAAGGTTCCATGACCATGTCATCACAATGCTCCATATTTCTTGTCATCACAATGTTCCATGACCGTGTCATCACAATGCTCCAGAATTCTTGTCATCACAATGCTCCAGAATTCTTGTCATCACAATGTTCCATGACCGTGTCATCACAATGTTCCATGGCCCTGGTCATCACAATGCTCCAGATTGCTTGTCATCACAAAGTTCCATGACCGTGTCATCACAATGCACCATGGCCCTTGTCATCACAATGCTCCAGAATACTTGTCATCACAATGTTCCATGACCGTGTCATCACAATGCTCCATGGCCGTTGTCATCATAATGCTCCAGAATTCTTGTCATCACAATGTTCCATGACCGTGTCATCACAATGCTCCATGGCCGTTGTCATCACAATGCTCCAAAATTCTTGTCATCACAATGTTCCATGACCGTGTCATCACAATGCTCCATGGCCCTTGTCATCACAATGCTCCTTAATTCTTGTCATCACAATGTTCCATGACCGTGTCATCACAATGCTCCATAATTCTTGTCATCACAATGTTCCATGACCGTGTCATCACAATGCTCCATGGCACTTGTCATCACAATGCTCCAGAATTCTTGTCATCACAATGTTCCATGACCGTGTCATCACAATGCTCCATAATTCTTGTCATCACAATGTTCCATGACCGTGTCATCACAATGCTCCATAATTTTTGTCATCACAATGTTCCATGACCGTGTCATCACAATGCTCCAGAATTCTTGTCATCACAATGTTCCATGACCATGTCATCACCATGCTCCATGGCCCTTGTCATCACAATGCTCCATATTGCTTGTCAGCACAATGTTCCATGACCGTGTCATCACAATGCTCCAGAATTCTTGTCATCACAATGCTCCAGAATTCTTGTCATCACAATGTTCCATGACCGTGTCATCACAATGCTCCATGGCCCTGGTCATCACAATGCTCCAGATTGCTTGTCATCACAAAGTTCCATGACCGTGTCATCACAATGCACCATGGCCCTTGTCATCACAATGCTCCAGAATTATTGTCATCACAATGTTCCATGACCGTGTCATCACAATGCTCCATGGCCCTTGTCATCACAATGCTCCAGAATTCTTGTCATCACAATGTTCCATGACCGTGTCATCACAATGCTCCATGGCCCTTGTCATCACAATGCTCCAGAATTCTTGTCATCACAATGTTCCATGACCGTGTCATCACAGTGCTCCATAATTCTTGTCATCACAATGTTCCATGACCGTGTCATCACAATGCTCCATGGCCCTTGTCATCACAATGCTCCAGAGTTCTTGTAATCACAAAGTTCCATGACCTTGTCATCACAATGCTCCATAATTCTTGTCATCCCAATGTTCCATGACCGTGTCATCACAATGCTACATGACCCTAGTCATCACAGTTCTCCATGACCTTTTTCATCACAATGCTCTATATAGTTTTTCATGACAATTCTAAATGACCACTTTAATCACTTTGCTTGCTGACCATTTTCATCACATTTCTCTATTGTCATTACAATTACCCATGACCCCTTTCTTCACAATGCTCCATGATGCCTGTCATCACAATGCTCAATGGCTTTTGTTATCACAATGCTCCAGGACCAGTTTCATCACAATACTCCATCCCCCTTGTCATCATGGTGCACAATGAAAAGTTTCATTACAATGCTCCATGACACTTGTCATCACAATGCTCCAGAATTCTTATCATCACAATGTTCCATGACCATGTCATCACAATTCTCCATGGCCCTTGTCATCACTATGCTCCAGAATTCCTGTCATCAAAATGTTCCATGACCGTGTCATCACAATGCTCTATGGCCCTTGTCATCACAATGCTCCAGATTTCTTTTCATTACAATGACCGTGTCATCACAATGCTCCATGGCCCTTGTCATCACAATGCTCCAGAATTTTTGTCATCACAAAGTTCCATGACCTTGTCATCACAGTGCACCATGGCCCTTGTCATCACAATGCTCCAGAATTCTTGTCATCACAATGTTCCATGACCGTGTCATCACAATGCTCCATGGCCCTTGTCATCATAATGCTCCAGAATTCTTGTCATCACAATGTTCCATGACCGTGTCATCACAATGCTCCATGGCCGTTGTCATCACAATGCTCCAAAATTCTTGTCATCACAATGTTCCATGACCGTGTCATCACAATGCTCCATGGCCCTTGTCATCACAATGCTCCAGAATTCTTGTCATCACAATGCTCCAGAATTCTTGTCATCACAATGTTCCATGACCGTGTCATCACAATGCTCCATGGCCCTTGTCATCACAATGCTCCAGAATTCTTGTCATCACAATGTTCCATGACCGTGTCATCACAATGCTCCATAATTCTTGTCATCACAATGTTCCATGACCATGTCATCACAATGCTCCATAATTTTTGTCATCACAATGTTCCATGAACGTGTCATCACAATGCTCCAGAATTCTTGTCATCACAATGTTCCATGACCGTGTCATCACAATGCTCCATAATTCTTGTCATCACAAGGTTCCATGACCATGTCATCACAATGCTCCATATTTCTTATCATCACAATGTTCCATGACCGTGTCATCACAATGCTCCAGAATTCTTGTCATCACAATGCTCCAGAATTCTTGTCATCACAATGTTCCATGACCGTGTCATCACAATGCTCCATGGCCTTTGTCATCATAATGCTCCAGAATGCTTGTCATCACAATGTTCCATGACCGTGTCATCACAATGCTCCATGGCCGTTGTCATCACAATGCTCCAAAATTCTTGTCATCACAATGTTCCATGACCGTGTCATCACAATGCTCCATGGCCCTTGTCATCACAATGCTCCTTAATTCTTGTCATCACAATGTTCCATGACCGTGTCATCACAATGCTCCATAATTCTTGTCATCACAATGTTCCATGAACGTGTCATCACAATGCTCCATGGCCCTTGTCATCACAATGCTCCAGAATTCTTGTCATCACAATGTTCCATGACCGTGTCATCACAATGCTCCATAATTCTTGTCATCACAATGTTCCATGACCGTGTCATCACAATGCTCCATAATTTTTGTCATCACAATGTTCCATGACCGTGTCATCACAATGCTCCAGAATTCTTGTCATCACAATGTTCCATGACCATGTCATCACAATGCTCCATGGCCCTTGTCATCACAATGCTCCGTATTGCTTGTCAGCACAATGTTCCATGACCGTGTCATCACAATGCTCCAGAATTCTTGTCATCACAATGCTCCAGAATTCTTGTCATCACAATGTTCCATGACCGTGTCATCACAATGCTCCATGGCCCTGGTCATCACAATGCTCCAGATTGCTTGTCATCACAAAGTTCCATGACCGTGTCATCACAATGCACCATGGCCCTTGTCATCACAATGCTCCAGAATTATTGTCATCACAATTTTCCATGACCGTGTTATCACAATGCTCCATGGCCCTTGTCATCACAATGCTCCAGAATTCTTGTCATCACAATGTTCCATGACCGTGTCATCACAATGCTCCATGGCCCTTGTCATCACAATGCTCCAGAATTCTTGTCATCACAATGTTCCATGACCGTGTCATCACAGTGCTCCATAATTCTTGTCATCACAATGTTCCATGACCGTGTCATCACAATGCTCTATAATTTTTGTCATCACAATGTTCCATGACCGTGTCATCACAATGCTCCATAATTCTTGTCATCACAATGTTCCATGACCGTGTCATCACAATGCTCCATAATTTTTGTCATCACAATGTTCCATGACCGTGTCATCACAATGCTCCATAATTCTTGTCATCACAATGTTCCATGACCGTGTCATCACAATGCTCCATAATTTTTGTCATCACAATGTTCTATGAACGTGTGATCACAATGCTCCAGAATTCTTATCATCACAATGTTCCATGACCGTGTCATCACAATGCTCCATAATTCTTGTCATCACAAGGTTCCATGACCATGTCATCACAATGCTCCATATTTCTTGTCATCACAATGTTCCATGACCGTGTCATCACAATGCTCCAGAATTCTTGTCATCACAATGCTCCAGAATTCTTGTCATCACAATGTTCCATGACCGTGTCATCACAATGTTCCATGGCCCTGGTCATCACAATGCTCCAGATTGCTTGTCATCACAAAGTTCCATGACCGTGTCATCACAATGCACCATGGCCCTTGTCATCACAATGCTCCAGAATTCTTGTCATCACAATGTTCCATGACCGTGTCATCACAATGCTCCATGGCCGTTGTCATCATAATGCTCCAGAATTCTTGTCATCACAATGTTCCATGACCGTGTCATCACAATGCTCCATGGCCGTTGTCATCACAATGCTCCAAAATTCTTGTCATCACAATGTTCCATGACCGTGTCATCACAATGCTCCATGGCCCTTGTCATCACAATGCTCCTTAATTCTTGTCATCACAATGTTCCATGACCGTGTCATCACAATGCTCCATAATTCTTGTCATCACAATGTTCCATGACCGTGTCATCACAATGCTCCATGGCACTTGTCATCACAATGCTCCAGAATTCTTGTCATCACAATGTTCCATGACCGTGTCATCACAATGCTCCATAATTCTTGTCATCACAATGTTCCATGACCGTGTCATCACAATGCTCCATAATTTTTGTCATCACAATGTTCCATGACCGTGTCATCACAATGCTCCAGAATTCTTGTCATCACAATGTTCCATGACCATGTCATCACCATGCTCCATGGCCCTTGTCATCACAATGCTCCATATTGCTTGTCAGCACAATGTTCCATGACCGTGTCATCACAATGCTCCAGAATTCTTGTCATCACAATGCTGCAGAATTCTTGTCATCACAATGTTCCATGACCGTGTCATCACAATGCTCCATGGCCCTGGTCATCACAATGCTCCAGATTGCTTGTCATCACAAAGTTCCATGACCGTGTCATCACAATGCACCATGGCCCTTGTCATCACAATGCTCCAGAATTATTGTCATCACAATGTTCCATGACCGTGTCATCACAATGCTCCATGGCCCTTGTCATCACAATGCTCCAGAATTCTTGTCATCACAATGTTCCATGACCGTGTCATCACAATGCTCCATGGCCCTTGTCATCACAATGCTCCAGAATTCTTGTCATCACAATGTTCCATGACCGTGTCATCACAGTGCTCCATAATTCTTGTCATCACAATGTTCCATGACCGTGTCATCACAATGCTCCATGGCCCTTGTCATCACAATGCTCCAGAGTTCTTGTCATCACAAAGTTCCATGACCTTGTCATCACAATGCTCCATAATTCTTGTCATCCCAATGTTCCATGACCGTGTCATCACAATGCTACATGACCCTAGTCATCACAGTTCTCCATGACCTTTTTCATCACAATGCTCTATATAGTTTTTCATGACAATTCTAAATGACCACTTTAATCACTTTGCTTGCTGACCATTTTCATCACATTTCTCTATTGTCATTACAATTACCCATGACCCCTTTCTTCACAATGCTCCATGATGCCTGTCATCACAATGCTCAATGGCTTTTGTTATCACAATGCTCCAGGACCAGTTTCATCACAATACTCCATCCCCCTTGTCATCATGGTGCACAATGAAAAGTTTCATTACAATGCTCCATGACACTTGTCATCACAATGCTCCAGAATTCTTATCATCACAATGTTCCATGACCATGTCATCACAATTCTCCATGGCCCTTGTCATCACTATGCTCCAGAATTCCTGTCATCAAAATGTTCCATGACCGTGTCATCACAATGCTCTATGGCCCTTGTCATCACAATGCTCCAGATTTCTTTTCATTACAATGACCGTGTCATCACAATGCTCCATGGCCCTTGTCATCACAATGCTCCAGAATTTTTGTCATCACAAAGTTCCATGACCTTGTCATCACAGTGCACCATGGCCCTTGTCATCACAATGCTCCAGAATTCTTGTCATCACAATGTTCCATGACCGTGTCATCACAATGCTCCATGGCCCTTGTCATCATAATGCTCCAGAATTCTTGTCATCACAATGTTCCATGACCGTGTCATCACAATGCTCCATGGCCGTTGTCATCACAATGCTCCAAAATTCTTGTCATCACAATGTTCCATGACCGTGTCATCACAATGCTCCATGGCCCTTGTCATCACAATGCTCCAGAATTCTTGTCATCACAATGCTCCAGAATTCTTGTCATCACAATGTTCCATGACCGTGTCATCACAATGCTCCATGGCCCTTGTCATCACAATGCTCCAGAATTCTTGTCATCACAATGTTCCATGACCGTGTCATCACAATGCTCCATAATTCTTGTCATCACAATGTTCCATGACCATGTCATCACAATGCTCCATAATTTTTGTCATCACAATGTTCCATGAACGTGTCATCACAATGCTCCAGAATTCTTGTCATCACAATGTTCCATGACCGTGTCATCACAATGCTCCATAATTCTTGTCATCACAAGGTTCCATGACCATGTCATCACAATGCTCCATATTTCTTATCATCACAATGTTCCATGACCGTGTCATCACAATGCTCCAGAATTCTTGTCATCACAATGCTCCAGAATTCTTGTCATCACAATGTTCCATGACCGTGTCATCACAATGTTCCTTGGCCCTGGTCATCACAATGCTCCAGATTGCTTGTCATCACAAAGTTCCATGACCGTGTCATCACAATGCACCATGGCCCTTGTCATCACAATGCTCCAGAATTCTTGTCATCACAATGTTCCATGACCGTGTCATCACAATGCTCCATGGCCTTTGTCATCATAATGCTCCAGAATTCTTGTCATCACAATGTTCCATGACCGTGTCATCACAATGCTCCATGGCCGTTGTCATCACAATGCTCCAAAATTCTTGTCATCACAATGTTCCATGACCGTGTCATCACAATGCTCCATGGCCCTTGTCATCACAATGCTCCTTAATTCTTGTCATCACAATGTTCCATGACCGTGTCATCACAATGCTCCATAATTCTTGTCATCACAATGTTCCATGACCGTGTCATCACAATGCTCCATGGCCCTTGTCATCACAATGCTCCAGAATTCTTGTCATCACAATGTTCCATGACCGTGTCATCACAATGCTCCATAATTCTTGTCATCACAATGTTCCATGACCGTGTCATCACAATGCTCCATAATTTTTGTCATCACAATGTTCCATGACCGTGTCATCACAATGCTCCAGAATTCTTGTCATCACAATGTTCCATGACCATGTCATCACAATGCTCCATGGCCCTTGTCATCACAATGCTCCGTATTGCTTGTCAGCACAATGTTCCATGACCGTGTCATCACAATGCTCCAGAATTCTTGTCATCACAATGCTCCAGAATTCTTGTCATCACAATGTTCCATGACCGTGTCATCACAATGCTCCATGGCCCTGGTCATCACAATGCTCCAGATTGCTTGTCATCACAAAGTTCCATGACCGTGTCATCACAATGCACCATGGCCCTTGTCATCACAATGCTCCAGAATTATTGTCATCACAATGTTCCATGACCGTGTCATCACAATGCTCCATGGCCCTTGTCATCACAATGCTCCAGAATTCTTGTCATCACAATGTTCCATGACCGTGTCATCACAATGCTCCATGGCCCTTGTCATCACAATGCTCCAGAATTCTTGTCATCACAATGTTCCATGACCGTGTCATCACAGTGCTCCATAATTCTTGTCATCACAATGTTCCATGACCGTGTCATCACAGTGCTCTATAATTTTTGTCATCACAATGTTCCATGACCGTGTCATCACAATGCTCCATAATTCTTGTCATCACAATGTTCCATGACCGTGTCATCACAATGCTCCATAATTTTTGTCATCACAATGTTCCATGACCGTGTCATCACAATGCTCCAGAATTCTTGTCATCACAATGCTCCATGGCCCTTGTCATAACAATGCTCCAGAATTCTTGTCATCACAATATTCCATCACCGTGTCATCACAATGCTCCATGGCCCTTGTCATCACAATGCTCCAGAATTCTTGTCATCACAATGTTCCATGACCATATCATCACAATTCTCCTTGGCCCTTGTCATCACAATGCTCCAGAATTCTTGTCATCACAATGTTCCATGACCGTGTCATCACAATGCTCCATAATTCTTGTCATCCCAATGTTCCATGACCGTGTCATCACAATGCTACATGACCCTAGTCATCACAGTTCTCCATGACCTTTTTCATCACAATGCTCTATATAGTTTTTCATGACAATTCTAAATGACCACTTTAATCACTTTGCTTGCTGACCATTTTCATCACATTTCTCTATTGTCATTACAATTCCCCATGACCCCTTTGTTCACAATGCTCCATGATGCCTGTCATCACAATGCTCAATGGCTTTTGTTATCACAATGCTCCAGGACCAGTTTCATCACAATACTCCATCCCCCTTGTCATCACGGTGCACAATGAAAAGTTTCATTACAATGCTCCATGACACTTGTCATCACAATGCTCCAGAATTCTTATCATCACAATGTTCCATGACCATGTCATCACAATTCTCCATGGCCCTTGTCATCACAATGCTCCAGAATTCCTGTCATCAAAATGTTCCATGACCGTGTCATCACAATGCTCTATGGCCCTTGTCATCACAATGCTCCAGATTTCTTTTCATTACAATGACCGTGTCATCACAATGCTCCATGGCCCTTGTCATCACAATGCTCCAGAATTTTTGTCATCACAAAGTTCCATGACCGTGTCATCACAATGCACCATGGCCCTTGTCATCACAATGCTCCAGAATTCTTGTCATCACAATGTTCCATGACCGTGTCATCACAATGCTCCATGGCCCTTGTCATCATAATGCTCCAGAATTCTTGTCATCACAATGTTCCATGACCGTGTCATCACAATGCTCCATGGCCGTTGTCATCACAATGCTCCAAAATTCTTGTCATCACAATGTTCCATGACCGTGTCATCACAATGCTCCATGGCCCTTGTCATCACAATGCTCCAGAATTCTTGTCATCACAATGCTCCAGAATTCTTGTCATCACAATGTTCCATGACCGTGTCATCACAATGCTCCATAATTCTTGTCATCACAATGTTCCATGACCGTGTCATCACAATGCTCCATAATTTTTGTCATCACAATGTTCCATGAACGTGTCATCACAATGCTCCAGAATTCTTGTCATCACAATGTTCCATGACCGTGTCATCACAATGCTCCATAATTCTTGTCATCACAAGGTTCCATGGCCATGTCATCACAATGCTCCATATTTCTTGTCATCACAATGTTCCATGACCGTGTCATCACAATGCTCCATAATTCTTGTCATCACAATGTTCCATGACCGTGTCATCACAATGCTCCAGAATTCTTGTCATCAAAATGTTCCATGACCATGTCATCACAATGCTCCATGGCCTTTGTCATCACAATGCTCCATATTTCTTGTCATCACAATGTTCCATGACCGTGTTATCACAATGCTCCAGAATTCTTGTCATCACAATGCTCCAGAAATCTTGTCTTCACAATGTTCCATGACCGTGTCTTCACAATGCTCCATGGCACTGGTCATCACAATGCTCCTTAATTCTTGTCATCACAAAGTTCCATGACCATGTCATCAAAATGCACCATGGCCCTTGTCATCAGAATGCTCCAGAATTCTTGTCATCACAATGTTCCATGACCGTGTCATCACAATGCTCCATGGCCCTTGTCATAACAATTCTCCAGAATTCTTGTCATCACAATATTCCATCACCGTGTCATCACAATGCTCCATGGCCCTTGTCATCATAATGCTCCATAATTCTTGTCATCACAATGTTCCATGACCGTGTCATCACAATGCTCCATGGCCCTTGTCATCACAATGCTCCAGAATTCTTGTCATCACAATGTTCCATGACCGTGTCATCACAATGCTCCATGGCCTTTGTCATCACAATGCTCCAAAATTCTTGTCATCACAATGTTCCATGACCGTGTCATCACAATGCTCCATGGCCCTTGTCATCACAATGCTCCAGAATTCTTGTCATCACAATGCTCCAGAATTCTTGTCATCACAATGTTCCATGACCGTGTCATCACAATGCTCCATGGCCCTTGTCATCACAATGCTCCAGAATTCTTGTCATCACAATGTTCCATGACCGTGTCATCACAATGCTCCATAATTCTTGTCATCACAATGTTCCATGACCGTGTCATCACAATGCTCCATAATTCTTGTCATCACAAGGTTCCATGACCATGTCATCACAATGCTCCATATTTCTTATCATCACAATGTTCCATGACCGTGTCATCACAATGCTCCAGAATTCTTGTCATCACAATGCTCCAGAATTCTTGTCATCACAATGTTCCATGACCGTGTCATCACAATGTTCCATGGCCCTGGTCATCACAATGCTCCAGATTGCTTGTCATCACAAAGTTCCATGACCGTGTCATCACAATGCACCATGGCCCTTGTCATCACAATGCTCCAGAATTCTTGTCATCACAATGTTCCATGACCGTGTCCTCACAATGCTCCATGGCCTTTGTCATCATAATGCTCCAGAATTCTTGTCATCACAATGTTCCATGACCGTGTCATCACAATGCTCCATGGCCGTTGTCATCACAATGCTCCAAAATTCTTATCATCACAATGTTCCATGACCGTGTCATCACAATGCTCCATGGCCCTTGTCATCACAATGCTCCTTAATTCTTGTCATCACAATGTTCCATGACCATGTCATCACAATGCTCCATGGCCTTTGTCATCATAATGCTCCAGAATTCTTGTCATCACAATGTTCCATGACCGTGTCATCACAATGCTCCATGGCCGTTGTCATCACAATGCTCCAAAATTCTTATCATCACAATGTTCCATGACCGTGTCATCACAATGCTCCATGGCCCTTGTCATCACAATGCTCCTTAATTCTTGTCATCACAATGTTCCATGACCGTGTCATCACAATGCTCCATAATTCTTGTCATCACAATGTTCCATGACCGTGTCATCACAATGCTCCATGGCCCTTGTCATCACAATGCTCCAGAATTCTTGTCATCACAATGTTCCATGACCGTGTCATCACAATGCTCCATAATTCTTGTCATCACAATGTTCCATGACCGTGTCATCACAATGCTCCATAATTTTTGTCATCACAATGTTCCATGACCGTGTCATCACAATGCTCCAGAATTCTTGTCATCACAATGCTCCATGGCCCTTGTCATAACAATGCTCCAGAATTCTTGTCATCACAATATTCCATCACCGTGTCATCACAATGCTCCATGGCCCTTGTCATCACAATGCTCCAGAATTCTTGTCATCACAATGTTCCATGACCATATCATCACAATTCTCCTTGGCCCTTGTCATCACAATGCTCCAGAATTCTTGTCATCACAATGTTCCATGACCGTGTCATCACAATGCTCCATAATTCTTGTCATCCCAATGTTCCATGACCGTGTCATCACAATGCTACATGACCCTAGTCATCACAGTTCTCCATGACCTTTTTCATCACAATGCTCTATATAGTTTTTCATGACAATTCTAAATGACCACTTTAATCACTTTGCTTGCTGACCATTTTCATCACATTTCTCTATTGTCATTACAATTCCCCATGACCCCTTTGTTCACAATGCTCCATGATGCCTGTCATCACAATGCTCAATGGCTTTTGTTATCACAATGCTCGGGACCAGTTTCATCACAATACTCCATCCCCCTTGTCATCACGGTGCACAATGAAAAGTTTCATTACAATGCTCCATGACACTTGTCTTCACAATGCTCCAGAATTCTTATCATCACAATGTTCCATGACCATGTCATCACAATTCTCCATGGCCCTTGTCATCACAATGCTCCAGAATTCCTGTCATCAAAATGTTCCATGATCGTGTCATCACAATGCTCTATGGCCCTTGTCATCACAATGCTCCAGATTTCTTTTCATTACAATGACCGTGTCATCACAATGCTCCATGGCCCTTGTCATCACAATGCTCCAGAATTTTTGTCATCACAAAGTTCCATGACCGTGTCATCACAATGCACCATGGCCCTTGTCATCACAATGCTCCAGAATTCTTGTCATCACAATGTTCCATGACCGTGTCATCACAATGCTCCATGGCCCTTGTCATCATAATGCTCCAGAATTCTTGTCATCACAATGTTCCATGACCGTGTCATCACAATGCTCCATGGCCGTTGTCATCACAATGCTCCAAAATTCTTGTCATCACAATGTTCCATGACCGTGTCATCACAATGCTCCATGGCCCTTGTCATCACAATGCTCCAGAATTCTTGTCATCACAATGCTCCAGAATTCTTGTCATCACAATGTTCCATGACCGTGTAATCACAATGCTCCAGAATTCTTGTCATCACAATGTTCCATGACCGTGTCATCACAATGCTCCATAATTTTTGTCATCACAATGTTCCATGTACGTGTCATCACAATGCTCCAGAATTCTTGTCATCACAATGTTCCATGACCGTGTCATCACAATGCTCCATAATTTTTGTCATCACAATGTTCCATGAACGTGTCATCACAATGCTCCAGAATTCTTGTCATCACAATGTTCCATGACCGTGTCATCACAATGCTCCATAATTCTTGTCATCACAAGGTTCCATGGCCATGTCATCACAATGCTCCATATTTCTTGTCATCACAATGTTCCATGACCGTGTCATCACAATGCTCCATAATTCTTGTCATCACAATGTTCCATGACCATATCATCACAATTCTCCTTGGCCCTTGTCATCACAATGCTCCAGAATTCTTGTCATCACAATGTTCCATGACCGTGTCATCACAATGCTCCATAATTCTTGTCATCCCAATGTTCCATGACCGTGTCATCACAATGCTACATGACCCTAGTCATCACAGTTCTCCATGACCTTTTTCATCACAATGCTCTATATAGTTTTTCATGACAATTCTAAATGACCACTTTAATCACTTTGCTTGCTGACCATTTTCATCACATTTCTCTATTGTCATTACAATTCCCCATGACCCCTTTGTTCACAATGCAACATGATGCCTGTCATCACAATGCTCAATGGCTTTTGTTATCACAATGCTCCAGGACCAGTTTCATCACAATACTCCATCCCCCTTGTCATCACGGTGCACAATGAAAAGTTTCATTACAATGCTCCATGACACTTGTCATCACAATGCTCCAGAATTCTTATCATCACAATGTTCCATGACCATGTCATCACAATTCTCCATGGCCCTTGTCATCACAATGCTCCAGAATTCCTGTCATCAAAATGTTCCATGACCGTGTCATCACAATGCTCTATGGCCCTTGTCATCACAATGCTCCAGATTTCTTTTCATTACAATGACCGTGTCATCACAATGCTCCATGGCCCTTGTCATCACAATGCTCCAGAATTTTTGTCATCACAAAGTTCCATGACCGTGTCATCACAATGGACCATGGCCCTTGTCATCACAATGCTCCAGAATTCTTGTCATCACAATGTTCCATGACCGTGTCATCACAATGCTCCATGGCCCTTGTCATCATAATGCTCCAGAATTCTTGTCATCACAATGTTCCATAACCGTGTCATCACAATGCTCCATGGCCGTTGTCATCACAATGCTCCAAAATTCTTGTCATCACAATGTTCCATGACCGTGTCATCACAATGCTCCATGGCCCTTGTCATCACAATGCTCCAGAATTCTTGTCATCACAATGCTCCAGAATTCTTGTCATCACAATGTTCCATGACAGTGTTATCACAATGCTCCATGGCCCTTGTCTTCACAATGCTCCAGATTGCTTGTCATCACAAAGTTCCATGACCGTGTCATCACAATGCTCCATGGCCCATGTCATCACAATGCTCCAGAATTCTTGTCATCACAATGTTCCATGACCGTGTCATCACAATGCTCCATAATTCTTGTCATCACAATGTTCCATGACCGTGTCATCACAATGCTCCATAATTTTTGTCATCACAATGTTCCATGAACGTGTCATCACAATGCTCCAGAATTCTTGTCATCACAATGTTCCATGACCGTGTTATCACAATGCTCCATAATTCTTGTCATCACAAGGTTCCATGGCCATGTCATCACAATGCTCCATATTTCTTGTCATCACAATGTTCCATGACCGTGTCATCACAATGCTCCAGAATTCTTGTCATCACAATGCTCCAGAATTCTTGTCATCACAATGTTCCATGACCGTGTCATCACAATGTTCCATGGCCCTGGTCATCACAATGCTCCAGATTGCTTGTCATCACAAAGTTCCATGACCGTGTCATCACAATGCACCATGGCCCTTGTCATCACAATGCTCCAGAATTCTTGTCATCACAATGTTCCATGACCGTGTCATCACAATGCTCCAGGGCCGTTCTCATCATAATGCTCCAGAATTCTTGTCATCACAATGTTCCATGACCGTGTCATCACAATGCTCCATGGCCGTTGTCATCACAATGCTCCAAAATTCTTGTCATCACAATGTTCCATGACCGTGTCATCACAATGCTCCATGGCCCTTGTCATCACAATGCTCCTTAATTCTTGTCATCACAATGTTCCATGACCGTGTCATCACAATGCTCCATAATTCTTGTCATCACAATGTTCCA
Organism: Balaenoptera acutorostrata; assembly: GCF_949987535.1. Taxonomy (NCBI): domain Eukaryota; kingdom Metazoa; phylum Chordata; class Mammalia; order Artiodactyla; family Balaenopteridae; genus Balaenoptera; species Balaenoptera acutorostrata. The sequence continues at coordinate 43,034 of NW_026645496.1, read as the reverse complement.
TGACCGTGTCATCACAATGCTCCATGGCCCTTGTCATCACAATGCTCCAGAATACTTGTCATCACAATGTTCCATGACCGTGTCATCACAATGCTCCATAATTCTTCTCATCACAATGTTCCATGACCGTGTCATCACAATGCTCCATAATTTTTGTCATCACAATGTTCCATGACCGTGTCATCACAATGCTCCAGAATTCTTATCATCACAATGTTCCATGACCATGTCATCACAATGCTCCATGGCCCTTGTCATCACAATGCTCCATATTGCTTTTCAGCACAATGTTCCATGACCGTGTCATCAGAATGCTCCAGAATTCTTGTCATCACAATGCTCCAGAATTCTTGTCATCACAATGTTCCATGACCGTGTCATCACAATGCTACATGGCCCTGGTCATCACAATGCTCCAGATTGCTTGTCATCACAAAGTTCCATGACCGTGTCATCACAATGCACCATGGCCATTGTCATCACAATGCTCCAGAATTATTGTCATCACAATGTTCCATGACCGTGTCATCACAATGCTCCATGGCCCTTGTCATCACAATGCTCCAGAATTCTTGTCATCACAATGTTCCATGACCGTGTCATCACAATGCTCCATGGCCCTTGTCATCACAATGCTCCAGAATTCTTGTCATCACAATGTTCCATGACCGTGTCATCACAGTGCTCCATAATTCTTGTCATCACAATGTTCCATGACCTTGTCATCACAATGCTCTATAATTTTGGTCATCACAATGTTCCATGACCGTGTCATCACAATGCTCCATAATTCTTGTCATCACAATGTTCCATGACCGTGTCATCACAATGCTCCATAATTTTTGTCATCACAATGTTCCATGACCGTGTCATCACAATGCTCCAGAATTCTTGTCATCAAAATGTTCCATGACCATGTCATCACAATGCTCCATGGCCCTTGTCATCACAATGCTCCATATTTCTTGTCATCACAATGTTCCATGACCGTGTTATCACAATGCTCCAGAATTCTTGTCATCACAATGCTCCAGAATTCTTGTCTGCACAATGTTCCATGACCGTGTCATCACAATGCTCCATGGCCGTTGTCATCACAATGCTCCAAAATTCTTGTCATCACAATGTTCCATGACCGTGTCATCACAATGCTCCATGGCCCTTGTCATCACAATGCTCCAGAATTCTTGTCATCACAATGCTCCAGAATTCTTGTCATCACAATGTTCCATGACAGTGTTATCACAATGCTCCATGGCCCTTGTCTTCACAATGCTCCAGATTGCTTGTCATCACAAAGTTCCATGACCGTGTCATCACAATGCTCCATGGCCCATGTCATCACAATGCTCCAGAATTCTTGTCATCACAATGTTCCATGACCGTGTCATCACAATGCTCCATAATTCTTGTCATCACAATGTTCCATGACCGTGTCATCACAATGCTCCATAATTTTTGTCATCACAATGTTCCATGAACGTGTCATCACAATGCTCCAGAATTCTTGTCATCACAATGTTCCATGACCGTGTTATCACAATGCTCCATAATTCTTGTCATCACAAGGTTCCATGGCCATGTCATCACAATGCTCCATATTTCTTGTCATCACAATGTTCCATGACCGTGTCATCACAATGCTCCAGAATTCTTGTCATCACAATGCTCCAGAATTCTTGTCATCACAATGTTCCATGACCGTGTCATCACAATGTTCCATGGCCCTGGTCATCACAATGCTCCAGATTGCTTGTCATCACAAAGTTCCATGACCGTGTCATCACAATGCACCATGGCCCTTGTCATCACAATGCTCCAGAATTCTTGTCATCACAATGTTCCATGACCGTGTCATCACAATGCTCCATGGCCGTTCTCATCATAATGCTCCAGAATTCTTGTCATCACAATGTTCCATGACCGTGTCATCACAATGCTCCATGGCCGTTGTCATCACAATGCTCCAAAATTCTTGTCATCACAATGTTCCATGACCGTGTCATCACAATGCTCCATGGCCCTTGTCATCACAATGCTCCTTAATTCTTGTCATCACAATGTTCCATGACCGTGTCATCACAATGCTCCATAATTCTTGTCATCACAATGTTCCATGACCGTGTCATCACAATGCTCCATGGCCCTTGTCATCACAATGCTCCAGAATACTTGTCATCACAATGTTCCATGACCGTGTCATCACAATGCTCCATAATTCTTCTCATCACAATGTTCCATGACCGTGTCATCACAATGCTCCATAATTTTTGTCATCACAATGTTCCATGACCGTGTCATCACAATGCTCCAGAATTCTTGTCATCACAATGTTCCATGACCATGTCATCACAATGCTCCATGGCCCTTGTCATCACAATGCTCCATATTGCTTTTCAGCACAATGTTCCATGACCGTGTCATCAGAATGCTCCAGAATTCTTGTCATCACAATGCTCCAGAATTCTTGTCATCACAATGTTCCATGACCGTGTCATCACAATGCTACATGGCCCTGGTCATCACAATGCTCCAGATTGCTTGTCATCACAAAGTTCCATGACCGTGTCATCACAATGCACCATGGCCATTGTCATCACAATGCTCCAGAATTATTGTCATCACAATGTTCCATGACCGTGTCATCACAATGCTCCATGGCCCTTGTCATCACAATGCTCCAGAATTCTTGTCATCACAATGTTCCATGACCGTGTCATCACAATGCTCCATGGCCCTTGTCATCACAATGCTCCAGAATTCTTGTCATCACAATGTTCCATGACCGTGTCATCACAGTGCTCCATAATTCTTGTCATCACAATGTTCCATGACCTTGTCATCACAATGCTCTATAATTTTGGTCATCACAATGTTCCATGACCGTGTCATCACAATGCTCCATAATTCTTGTCATCACAATGTTCCATGACCGTGTCATCACAATGCTCCATAATTTTTGTCATCACAATGTTCCATGACCGTGTCATCACAATGCTCCAGAATTCTTGTCATCAAAATGTTCCATGACCATGTCATCACAATGCTCCATATTTCTTGTCATCACAATGTTCCATGACCGTGTTATCACAATGCTCCAGAATTCTTGTCATCACAATGCTCCAGAATTCTTGTCTGCACAATGTTCCATGACCGTGTCATCACAATGCTCCATGGCCCTGGTCATCACATTGCTCCAGATTGCTTGTCATCACAAAGTTCCATGACCATGTCATCAAAATGCACCATGGCCCTTGTCATCACAATGCTCCAGAATTCTTGTCATCACAATGTTCCATGACCATGTCATCACAATGCTCCATGGCCCTTGTCATAACAATGCTCCAGAATTCTTGTCATCACAATATTCCATCACCGTGTCATCACAATGCTCCATGGCCCTTGTCATCACAATGCTCCAGAATTCTTGTCATCACAATGTTCCATGACCATATCATCACAATTCTCCTTGGCCCTTGTCATCACAATGCTCCAGAATTCTTGTCATCACAATGTTCCATGACCGTGTCATCACAATGCTCCATAATTCTTGTCATCCCAATGTTCCATGACCGTGTCATCACAATGCTACATGACCCTAGTCATCACAGTTCTCCATGACCTTTTTCATCACAATGCTCTATATAGTTTTTCATGACAATTCTAAATGACCACTTTAATCACTTTGCTTGCTGACCATTTTCATCACATTTCTCTATTGTCATTACAATTCCCCATGACCCCTTTGTTCACAATGCTCCATGATGCCTGTCATCACAATGCTCAATGGCTTTTGTTATCACAATGCTCCAGGACCAGTTTCATCACAATACTCCATCCCCCTTGTCATCACGGTGCACAATGAAAAGTTTCATTACAATGCTCCATGACACTTGTCATCACAATGCTCCAGAATTCTTATCATCACAATGTTCCATGACCATGTCATCACAATTCTCCATGGCCCTTGTCATCACAATGCTCCAGAATTCCTGTCATCAAAATGTTCCATGACCGTGTCATCACAATGCTCTATGGCCCTTGTCATCACAATGCTCCAGATTTCTTTTCATTACAATGACCGTGTCATCACAATGCTCCATGGCCCTTGTCATCACAATGCTCCAGAATTTTTGTCATCACAAAGTTCCATGACCGTGTCCTCACAATGCACCATGGCCCTTGTCATCACAATGCTCCAGAATTCTTGTCATCACAATGTTGCATGACCGTGTCATCACAATGCTCCATGGCCGTTGTCATCATAATGCTCCAGAATTCTTGTCATCACAATGTTCCATGACCGTGTCATCACAATGCTCCATGGCCGTTGTCATCACAATGCTCCAAAATTCTTGTCATCACAATGTTCCATGACCGTGTCATCACAATGCTCCATGGCCCTTGTCATCACAATGCTCCAGAATTCTTGTCATCACAATGCTCCAGAATTCTTGTCATCACAATGTTCCATGACCGTGTCATCACAATGCTCCATGGCCCTTGTCATCACAATGCTCCAGATTGCTTGTCATCACAAAGTTCCATGACCGTGTCATCACAATGCTCCATGGCCCTTGTCATCACAATGCTCCAGAATTCTTGTCATCACAATGTTCCATGACCGTGTCATCACAATGCTCCATAATTCTTGTCATCACAATGTTCCATGACCGTGTCATCACAATGCTCCAGAATTCTTGTCATCACAATGTTCCATGACCATGTCATCACAATGCTCCATGGCCCTTGTCATCACAATGCTCCATATTGCTTGTCAGCACAATGTTCCATGACCGTGTCATCACAATGCTCCAGAATTCTTGTCATCACAATGCTCCAGAATTCTTGTCATCACAATGTTCCATGACCGTGTCATCACAATGCTACATGGCCCTGGTCATCACAATGCTCCAGATTGCTTGTCTTCACAAAGTTCCATGACCGTGTCATCAGAATGCACCATGGCCATTGTCATCACAATGTTCCAGAATTCTTGTCATCACAATGTTCCATGACCGTGTCATCACAATGCTCCATGGCCCTTGTCATCACAATGCTCCAGAATTCTTGTCATCACAATGTTCCATGACCGTGTCATCACAGTGCTCCATAATTCTTGTCATCACAATGTTCCATGCCCGTGTCATCACAATGCTCTATAATTTTTGTCATCACAATGTTCCATGACCGTGTCATCACAATGCTACATAATTCTTGTCATCACAATGTTCCATGACCGTGTCATCACAATGCTCCAGAATTCTTGTCATCAAAATGTTCCATGACCATGTCATCACAATGCTCCATGGCCTTTGTCATCACAATGCTCCATATTTCTTGTCATCACAATGTTCCATGACCGTGTTATCACAATGCTCCAGAATTCTTGTCATCACAATGCTCCAGAATTCTTGTCTTCACAATGTTCCATGACCGTGTCATCACAATGCTCCATGGCCCTGGTCATCACAATGCTCCAGATTGCTTGTCATCACAAAGTTCCATGACCATGTCATCAAAATGCACCATGGCCCTTGTCATCACAATGCTCCAGAATTCTTGTCATCACAATGTTCCATGACCGTGTCATCACAATGCTCCATGGCCCTTGTCATCACAATGCTCCAGAATTCTTGTCATCACAATGTTCCATGACCGTGTCATCACAATGCTCCATAATTCTTGTCATCCCAATGTTCCATGACCGTGTCATCACAATGCTACATGACCCTAGTCATCACAGTTCTCCATGACCTTTTTCATCACAATGCTCTATATAGTTTTTCATGACAATTCTAAATGACCACTTTAATCACTTTGCTTGCTGACCATTTTCATCACATTTCTCTATTGTCATTACAATTCCCCATGACCCCTTTGTTCACAATGCTCCATGATGCCTGTCATCACAATGCTCAATGGCTTTTGTTATCACAATGCTCCAGGACCAGTTTCATCACAATACTCCATCCCCCTTGTCATCACGGTGCACAATGAAAAGTTTCATTACAATGCTCCATGACACTTGTCATCACAATGCTCCAGAATTCTTATCATCACAATGTTCCATGACCATGTCATCACAATTCTCCATGGCCCTTGTCATCACAATGCTCCAGAATTCCTGTCATCAAAATGTTCCATGACCGTGTCATCACAATGCTCTATGGCCCTTGTCATCACAATGCTCCAGATTTCTTTTCATTACAATGACCGTGTCATCACAATGCTCCATGGCCCTTGTCATCACAATGCTCCAGAATTTTTGTCATCACAAAGTTCCATGACCGTGTCATCACAATGCACCATGGCCCTTGTCATCACAATGCTCCAGAATTCTTGTCATCACAATGTTCCATGACCGTGTCATCACAATGCTCCATGGCCCTTGTCATCATAATGCTCCAGAATTCTTGTCATCACAATGTTCCATGACCGTGTCATCACAATGCTCCATGGCCTTTGTCATCACAATGCTCCAAAATTCTTGTCATCACAATGTTCCATGACCGTGTCATCACAATGCTCCATGGCCCTTGTCATCATAATGCTCCAGAATTCTTGTCATCACAATGTTCCATGACCGTGTCATCACAATGCTCCATGGCCTTTGTCATCACAATGCTCCAAAATTCATTTCATCACAATGTTCCATGACCGTGTCATCACAATGCTCCATAATTCTTGTCATCACAATGTTCCATGACCATGTCATCACAATGCTCCATAATTTTTGTCATCACAATGTTCCATGAACGTGTCATCACAATGCTCCAGAATTCTTGTCATCACAATGTTCCATGACCGTGTCATCACAATGCTCCATAATTCTTGTCATCACAAGGTTCCATGACCATGTCATCACAATGCTCCATATTTCTTATCATCACAATGTTCCATGACCGTGTCATCACAATGCTCCAGAATTCTTGTCATCACAATGCTCCAGAATTCTTGTCATCACAATGTTCCATGACCGTGTCATCACAATGTTCCATGGCCCTGGTCATCACAATGCTCCAGATTGCTTGTCATCACAAAGTTCCATGACCGTGTCATCACAATGCACCATGGCCCTTGTCATCACAATGCTCCAGAATTTTTGTCATCACAAAGTTCCATGACCGTGTCATCACAATGCACCATGGCCCTTGTCATCACAATGCTCCAGAATTCTTGTCATCACAATGTTCCATGACCGTGTCATCACAATGCTCCATGGCCCTTGTCATCATAATGCTCCAGAATTCTTGTCATCACAATGTTCCATGACCGTGTCATCACAATGCTCCATGGCCTTTGTCATCACAATGCTCCAAAATTCTTGTCATCACAATGTTCCATGACCGTGTCATCACAATGCTCCATGGCCCTTGTCATCATAATGCTCCAGAATTCTTGTCATCACAATGTTCCATGACCGTGTCATCACAATGCTCCATGGCCTTTGTCATCACAATGCTCCAAAATTCTTGTCATCACAATGTTCCATGACCGTGTCATCACAATGCTCCATAATTCTTGTCATCACAATGTTCCATGACCATGTCATCACAATGCTCCATAATTTTTGTCATCACAATGTTCCATGAACGTGTCATCACAATGCTCCAGAATTCTTGTCATCACAATGTTCCATGACCGTGTCATCACAATGCTCCATAATTCTTGTCATCACAAGGTTCCATGACCATGTCATCACAATGCTCCATATTTCTTATCATCACAATGTTCCATGACCGTGTCATCACAATGCTCCAGAATTCTTGTCATCACAATGCTCCAGAATTCTTGTCATCACAATGTTCCATGACCGTGTCATCACAATGTTCCATGGCCCTGGTCATCACAATGCTCCAGATTGCTTGTCATCACAAAGTTCCATGACCGTGTCATCACAATGCACCATGGCCCTTGTCATCACAATGCTCCAGAATTTTTGTCATCACAATGTTCCATGACCGTGTCATCACAATGCTCCATGGCCTTTGTCATCATAATGCTCCAGAATTCTTGTCATCACAATGTTCCATGACCGTGTCATCACAATGCTCCATGGCCTTTGTCATCACAATGCTCCATATTTCTTGTCATCACAATGTTCCATGACCGTGTTATCACAATGCTCCAGAATTCTTGTCATCACAATGCTCCAGAATTCTTGTCTTCACAATGTTCCATGACCGTGTCATCACAATGCTCCATGGCCCTGGTCATCACAATGCTCCAGATTGCTTGTCATCACAAAGTTCCATGACCATGTCATCAAAATGCACCATGGCCCTTGTCATCACAATGCTCCAGAATTCTTGTCATCACAATGTTCCATGACCGTGTCATCACAATGCTCCATAATTCTTGTCATCCCAATGTTCCATGACCGTGTCATCACAATGCTACATGACCCTAGTCATCACAGTTCTCCATGACCTTTTTCATCACAATGCTCTATATAGATTTTCATGACAATTCTAAATGACCACTTTAATCACTTTGCTTGCTGACCATTTTCATCACATTTCTCTATTGTCATTACAATTCCCCATGACCCCTTTGTTCACAATGCTCCATGATGCCTGTCATCACAATGCTCAATGGCTTTTGTTATCACAATGCTCCAGGACCAGTTTCATCACAATACTCCATCCCCCTTGTCATCACGGTGCACAATGAAAAGTTTCATTACAATGCTCCATGACACTTGTCATCACAATGCTCCAGAATTCTTATCATCACAATGTTCCATGACCATGTCATCACAATTCTCCATGGCCCTTGTCATCACAATGCTCCAGAATTCCTGTCATCAAAATGTTCCATGACCGTGTCATCACAATGCTCTATGGCCCTTGTCATCACAATGCTCCAGATTTCTTTTCATTACAATGACCGTGTCATCACAATGCTCCATGGCCCTTGTCATCACAATGCTCCAGAATTTTTGTCATCACAAAGTTCCATGACCGTGTCATCACAATGCACCATGGCCCTTGTCATCACAATGCTCCAGAATTCTTGTCATCACAATGTTCCATGACCGTGTCATCACAATGCTCCATGGCCCTTGTCATCATAATGCTCCAGAATTCTTGTCATCACAATGTTCCATGACCGTGTCATCACAATGCTCCATGGCCTTTGTCATCACAATGCTCCAAAATTCTTGTCATCACAATGTTCCATGACCGTGTCATCACAATGCTCCATGGCCCTTGTCATCATAATGCTCCAGAATTCTTGTCATCACAATGTTCCATGACCGTGTCATCACAATGCTCCATGGCCTTTGTCATCACAATGCTCCAAAATTCTTGTCATCACAATGTTCCATGACCGTGTCATCACAATGCTCCATAATTCTTGTCATCACAATGTTCCATGACCATGTCATCACAATGCTCCATAATTTTTGTCATCACAATGTTCCATGAACGTGTCATCACAATGCTCCAGAATTCTTGTCATCACAATGTTCCATGACCGTGTCATCACAATGCTCCATAATTCTTGTCATCACAAGGTTCCATGACCATGTCATCACAATGCTCCATATTTCTTATCATCACAATGTTCCATGACCGTGTCATCACAATGCTCCAGAATTCTTGTCATCACAATGCTCCAGAATTCTTGTCATCACAATGTTCCATGACCGTGTCATCACAATGTTCCATGGCCCTGGTCATCACAATGCTCCAGATTGCTTGTCATCACAAAGTTCCATGACCGTGTCATCACAATGCACCATGGCCCTTGTCATCACAATGCTCCAGAATTCTTGTCATCACAATGTTCCATGACCGTGTCATCACAATGCTCCATGGCCTTTGTCATCATAATGCTCCAGAATTCTTGTCATCACAATGTTCCATGACCGTGTCATCACAATGCTCCATGGCCGTTGTCATCACAATGCTCCAAAATTCTTGTCATCACAATGTTCCATGACCGTGTCATCACAATGCTCCATGGCCATTGTCATCACAATGCTCCTTAATTCTTGTCATCACAATGTTCCATGACCGTGTCATCACAATGCTCCATAATTCTTGTCATCACAATGTTCCATGACCGTGTCATCACAATGCTCCATGGCCCTTGTCATCACAATGCTCCAGAATTCTTGTCATCACAATGTTCCATGACCGTGTCATCACAATGCTCCATAATTCTTGTCATCACAATGTTCCATGACCGTGTCATCACAATGCTCCATAATTTTTATCATCACAATGTTCCATGACCGTGTCATCACAATGCTCCAGAATTCTTGTCATCACAATGCTCCATGGCCCTTGTCATAACAATGCTCCAGAATTCTTGTCATCACAATATTCCATCACCGTGTCATCACAATGCTCCATGGCCCTTGTCATCACAATGCTCCAGAATTCTTGTCATCACAATGTTCCATGACCATATCCTCACAATTCTCCTTGGCCCTTGTCATCACAATGCTCCAGAATTCTTGTCATCACAATGTTCCATGACCGTGTCATCACAATGCTCCATAATTCTTGTCATCCCAATGTTCCATGACCGTGTCATCACAATGCTACATGACCCTAGTCATCACAGTTCTCCATGACCTTTTTCATCACAATGCTCTATATAGTTTTTCATGACAATTCTAAATGACCACTTTAATCACTTTGCTTGCTGACCATTTTCATCACATTTCTCTATTGTCATTACAATTCCCCATGACCCCTTTCTTCACATTGCTCCATGATGCCTGTCATCACAATGCTCAATGGCTTTTGTTATCACAATGCTCCAGGACCAGTTTCATCACAATACTCCATCCCCCTTGTCATCACGGTGCACAATGAAAAGTTTCATTACAATGCTCCATGACACTTGTCATCACAATGCTCCAGAATTCTTATCATCACAATGTTCCATGACCATGTCATCACAATTCTCCATGGCCCTTGTCATCACAATGCTCCAGAATTCTTGTCATCAAAATGTTCCATGACCGTGTCATCACAATGCTCTATGGCCCTTGTCATCACAATGCTCCAGATTTCTTTTCATTACAATGTTCCATGACCGTGTCATCACAATGCTCCATGGCCCTTGTCATCACAATGCTCCAGAATTTTTGTCATCACAAAGTTCCATGACCGTGTCATCACAATGCCCCATGGCCCTTGTCATCACAATGCTCCATAATTCTTGTCATCACAATGTTCCATGACCGTGTCATCACAATGCTCCATAATTCTTCTCATCACAATGTTCCATGACCGTGTCATCACAATGCTCCATAATTCTTGTCATCACAATGTTCCATGACCGTGTCATCACAATGCTAAATGAGCCTGGTCATCACAGTTCTCCATGACCTTTGTCATCACAATGCTCTATATAGTTTTTCATGACAATTCTTAATGACCACTTTAATCACTTTGCTTGCTGACCATTTTCATCACATTTCTCTATTCTCATTACAATTCCCCATGACCCCTTTCTTCACAATGCTCCATGATGCCTCTCATCACAATGCTCAATGGCTTTTGTTATCACAATGCTCCAGGACCAGTTTCATCACAATACTCCATCCCCCTTTTCATCACGGTGCACAATGAAAAGATTAATTACAATGCTCCATGACACTTGTCATCACAATGCTCCAGAATTCTTGTCATCACCATGTTCCATGACCGTGTCATCACAATGCTCCATGGCCCTTGTCATCACAATGCTCCAGATTGCTTGTCATCACAATGTTCCATGACCGTGTAATCTCAATGCACCATGGCCCTTTTCATCACAATGCTCCAAAATTCTTGTCATCACAATGTTCCATGACCATGTCATCACAATGCTCCATGGCCCTTGTCATCACAATGCTCCAGAATTCCTGTCATCAAAATGTTCCATGATCGTGTCATCACAATGCTCTATGGCCCTTGTCATCACAATGCTCCAGATTTCTTTTCATTACAATGACCGTGTCATCACAATGCTCCATGGCCCTTGTCATCACAATGCTCCAGAATTTTTGTCATCACAAAGTTCCATGACCGTGTCATCACAATGCACCATGGCCCTTGTCATCACAATGCTCCAGAATTCTTGTCATCACAATGTTCCATGACCGTGTCATCACAATGCTCCATGGCCCTTGTCATCATAATGCTCCAGAATTCTTGTCATCACAATGTTCCATGACCGTGTCATCACAATGCTCCATGGCCGTTGTCATCACAATGCTCCAAAATTCTTGTCATCACAATGCTCCATGGCCCTTGTCATCACAATGCTCCAGAATTCTTGTCATCACAATGCTCCAGAATTCTTGTCATCACAATGTTCCATGACCGTGTAATCACAATGCTCCAGAATTCTTGTCATCACAATGTTCCATGACCGTGTCATCACAATGCTCCATAATTTTTGTCATCACAATGTTAGATGAACGTGTCATCACAATGCTCCAGAATTCTTGTCATCACAATGTTCCATGACCGTGTCATCACAATGCTCCATAATTCTTGTCATCACAAGGTTCCATGGCCATGTCATCACAATGCTCCATATTTCTTGTCATCACAATGTTCCATGACCGTGTCATCACAATGCTCCATAATTCTTGTCATCACAATGTTCCATGACCATGTCATCACAATGCTCCAGAATTCTTGTCATCAAACTGTTCCATGACCATGTCATCACAATGCTCCATGGCCTTTGTCATCACAATGCTCCATATTTCTTGTCATCACAATGTTCCATGACCGTGTTATCACAATGCTCCAGAATTCTTGTCATCACAATGCTCCAGAATTCTTGTCTTCACAATGTTCCATGACCGTGTCTTCACAATGCTCCATGGCCCTGGTCATCACAATGCTCCAGATTGCTTCTCATCACAAAGTTCCATGACCATGTCATCAAAATGCACCATGGCCCTTGTCATCACAATGCTCCAGAATTCTTGTCATCACAATGTTCCATGACCGTGTCATCACAATGCTCCATGGCCCTTGTCATAACAATTCTCCAGAATTCTTGTCATCACAATATTCCATCACCGTGTCATCACAATGCTCCATGGCCCTTGTCATCACAATGCTCCAGAATTCTTGTCATCACAATGTTCCATGACCATATCATCACAATTCTCCTTGGCCCTTGTCATCACAATGCTCCAGAATTCTTGTCATCACAATGTTCCATGACCGTGTCATCACAATGCTCCATAATTCTTGTCATCCCAATGTTCCATGACCGTGTCATCACAATGCTACATGACCCTAGTCATCACAGTTCTCCATGACCTTTTTCATCACAATGCTCTATATAGTTTTTCATGACAATTCTAAATGACCACTTTAATCACTTTGCTTGCTGACCATTTTCATCACATTTCTCTATTGTCATTACAATTCCCCATGACCCCTTTGTTCACAATGCACCATGATGCCTGTCATCACAATGCTCAATGGCTTTTGTTATCACAATTCTCCAGGACCAGTTTCATCACAATACTCCATCCCCCTTGTCATCACGGTGCACAATGAAAAGTTTCATTACAATGCTCCATGACACTTGTCATCACAATGCTCCAGAATTCTTATCATCACAATGTTCCATGACCATGTCATCACAATTCTCCATGGCCCTTGTCATCACAATGCTCCAGAATTCCTGTCATCAAAATGTTCCATGACCGTGTCATCACAATGCTCTATGGCCCTTGTCATCACAATGCTCCAGATTTCTTTTCATTACAATGACCGTGTCATCACAATGCTCCATGGCCCTTGTCATCACAATGCTCCAGAATTTTTGTCATCACAAAGTTCCATGACCGTGTCATCACAATGCACCATGGCCCTTGTCATCACAATGCTCCAGAATTCTTGTCATCACAATGTTCCATGACCGTGTCATCACAATGCTCCATGGCCCTTGTCATCATAATGCTCCAGAATTCTTGTCATCACAATGTTCCATGACCGTGTCATCACAATGCTCCATGGCCGTTGTCATCACAATGCTCCAAAATTCTTGTCATCACAATGTTCCATGACCGTGTCATCACAATGCTCCATGGCCCTTGTCATCACAATGCTCCAGAATTCTTGTCATCACAATGTTCCATGACAGTGTTATCACAATGCTCCATGGCCCTTGTCTTCACAATGCTCCAGATTGCTTGTCATCACAAAGTTCCATGACCGTGTCATCACAATGCTCCATGGCCCTTGTCATCACAATGCTCCAGAATTCTTGTCATCACAATGTTCCATGACCGTGTCATCACAATGCTCCATAATTCTTGTCATCACAATGTTCCATGACCGTGTCATCACAATGCTCCATAATTTTTGTCATCACAATGTTCCATGAACGTGTCATCACAATGCTCCAGAATTCTTGTCATCACAATGTTCCATGACCGTGTTATCACAATGCTCCATAATTCTTGTCATCACAAGGTTCCATGGCCATGTCATCACAATGCTCCATATTTCTTGTCATCACAATGTTCCATGACCGTGTCATCACAATGCTCCAGAATTCTTGTCATCACAATGCTCCAGAATTCTTGTCATCACAATGTTCCATGATCGTGTCATCACAATGTTCCATGGCCCTGGTCATCACAATGCTCCAGATTGCTTGTCATCACAAAGTTCCATGACCGTGTCATCACAATGCACCATGGCCCTTGTCATCACAATGCTCCAGAATTCTTGTCATCACAATGTTCCATGACCGTGTCATCACAATGCTCCATGGCCGTTCTCATCATAATGCTCCAGAATTCTTGTCATCACAATGTTCCATGACCGTGTCATCACAATGCTCCATGGCCGTTGTCATCACAATGCTCCAAAATTCTTGTCATCACAATGTTCCATGACCGTGTCATCACAATGCTCCATAATTTTTGTCATCACAATGTTCCATGACCGTGTCATCACAATGCTCCAGAATTCTTGTCATCACAATGTTCCATGACCATGTCATCACAATGCTCCATGGCCCTTGTCATCACAATGCTCCATATTGCTTTTCAGCACAATGTTCCATGACCGTGTCATCAGAATGCTCCAGAATTCTTGTCATCACAATGCTCCAGAATTCTTGTCATCACAATGTTCCATGACCGTGTCATCACAATGCTACATGGCCCTGGTCATCACAATGCTCCAGATTGCTTGTCATCACAAAGTTCCATGACCGTGTCATCACAATGCACCATGGCCATTGTCATCACAATGCTCCAGAATTATTGTCATCACAATGTTCCATGACCGTGTCATCACAATGCTCCATGGCCCTTGTCATCACAATGCTCCAGAATTCTTGTCATCACAATGTTCCATGACCGTGTCATCACAATGCTCCATGGCCCTTGTCATCACAATACTCCATATTGCTTGTCAGCACAATGTTCCATGACCGTGTCATCACAATGCTCCAGAATTCTTGTCATCACAATGCTCCAAAATTCTTGTCATCACAATGCTCCATGGCCCTTGTCATCACAATGCTCCAGAATTCTTGTCATCACAATGCTCCAGAATTCTTGTCATCACAATGTTCCATGACCGTGTAATCACAATGCTCCAGAATTCTTGTCATCACAATGTTCCATGACCGTGTCATCACAATGCTCCATAATTTTTGTCATCACAATGTTAGATGAACGTGTCATCACAATGCTCCAGAATTCTTGTCATCACAATGTTCCATGACCGTGTCATCACAATGCTCCATATTTCTTGTCATCACAATGTTCCATGACCGTGTCATCACAATGCTCCATAATTCTTGTCATCACAATGTTCCATGACCATGTCATCACAATGCTCCAGAATTCTTGTCATCAAAATGTTCCATGACCATGTCATCACAATGCTCCATGGCCTTTGTCATCACAATGCTCCATATTTCTTGTCATCACAATGTTCCATGACCGTGTTATCACAATGCTCCAGAATTCTTGTCATCACAATGCTCCAGAATTCTTGTCTTCACAATGTTCCATGACCGTGTCTTCACAATGCTCCATGGCCCTGGTCATCACAATGCTCCAGATTGCTTCTCATCACAAAGTTCCATGACCATGTCATCAAAATGCACCATGGCCCTTGTCATCACAATGCTCCAGAATTCTTGTCATCACAATGTTCCATGACCGTGTCATCACAATGCTCCATGGCCCTTGTCATAACAATTCTCCAGAATTCTTGTCATCACAATATTCCATCACCGTGTCATCACAATGCTCCATGGCCCTTGTCATCACAATGCTCCAGAATTCTTGTCATCACAATGTTCCATGACCATATCATCACAATTCTCCTTGGCCCTTGTCATCACAATGCTCCAGAATTCTTGTCATCACAATGTTCCATGACCGTGTCATCACAATGCTCCATAATTCTTGTCATCCCAATGTTCCATGACCGTGTCATCACAATGCTACATGACCCTAGTCATCACAGTTCTCCATGACCTTTTTCATCACAATGCTCTATATAGTTTTTCATGACAATTCTAAATGACCACTTTAATCACTTTGCTTGCTGACCATTTTCATCACATTTCTCTATTGTCATTACAATTCCCCATGACCCCTTTGTTCACAATGCACCATGATGCCTGTCATCACAATGCTCAATGGCTTTTGTTATCACAATGCTCCAGGACCAGTTTCATCACAATACTCCATCCCCCTTGTCATCACGGTGCACAATGAAAAGTTTCATTACAATGCTCCATGACACTTGTCATCACAATGCTCCAGAATTCTTATCATCACAATGTTCCATGACCATGTCATCACAATTCTCCATGGCCCTTGTCATCACAATGCTCCAGAATTCCTGTCATCAAAATGTTCCATGACCGTGTCATCACAATGCTCTATGGCCCTTGTCATCACAATGCTCCAGATTTCTTTTCATTACAATGACCGTGTCATCACAATGCTCCATGGCCCTTGTCATCACAATGCTCCAGAATTTTTGTCATCACAAAGTTCCATGACCGTGTCATCACAATGCACCATGGCCCTTGTCATCACAATGCTCCAGAATTCTTGTCATCACAATGTTCCATGACCGTGTCATCACAATGCTCCATGGCCCTTGTCATCATAATGCTCCAGAATTCTTGTCATCACAATGTTCCATGACCGTGTCATCACAATGCTCCATGGCCGTTGTCATCACAATGCTCCAAAATTCTTGTCATCACAATGTTCCATGACCGTGTCATCACAATGCTCCATGGCCCTTGTCATCACAATGCTCCAGAATTCTTGTCATCACAATGCTCCAGAATTCTTGTCATCACAATGTTCCATGACAGTGTTATCACAATGCTCCATGGCCCTTGTCTTCACAATGCTCCAGATTGCTTGTCATCACAAAGTTCCATGACCGTGTCATCACAATGCTCCATGGCCCTTGTCATCACAATGCTCCAGAATTCTTGTCATCACAATGTTCCATGACCGTGTCATCACAATGCTCCATAATTCTTGTCATCACAATGTTCCATGACCGTGTCATCACAATGCTCCATAATTTTTGTCATCACAATGTTCCATGAACGTGTCATCACAATGCTCCAGAATTCTTGTCATCACAATGTTCCATGACCGTGTTATCACAATGCTCCATAATTCTTGTCATCACAAGGTTCCATGGCCATGTCATCACAATGCTCCATATTTCTTGTCATCACAATGTTCCATGACCGTGTCATCACAATGCTCCAGAATTCTTGTCATCACAATGCTCCAGAATTCTTGTCATCACAATGTTCCATGACCGTGTCATCACAATGTTCCATGGCCCTGGTCATCACAATGCTCCAGATTGCTTGTCATCACAAAGTTCCATGACCGTGTCATCACAATGCACCATGGCCCTTGTCATCACAATGCTCCAGAATTCTTGTCATCACAATGTTCCATGACCGTGTCATCACAATGCTCCATGGCCGTTCTCATCATAATGCTCCAGAATTCTTGTCATCACAATGTTCCATGACCATGTCATCACAATGCTCCATGGCCGTTGTCATCACAATGCTCCAAAATTCTTGTCATCACAATGTTCCATGACCGTGTCATCACAATGCTCCATAATTTTTGTCATCACAATGTTCCATGACCGTGTCATCACAATGCTCCAGAATTCTTGTCATCACAATGTTCCATGACCATGTCATCACAATGCTCCATGGCCCTTGTCATCACAATGCTCCATATTGCTTTTCAGCACAATGTTCCATGACCGTGTCATCAGAATGCTCCAGAATTCTTGTCATCACAATGCTCCAGAATTCTTGTCATCACAATGTTCCATGACCGTGTCATCACAATGCTACATGGCCCTGGTCATCACAATGCTCCAGATTGCTTGTCATCACAAAGTTCCATGACCGTGTCATCACAATGCACCATGGCCATTGTCATCACAATGCTCCAGAATTATTGTCATCACAATGTTCCATGACCGTGTCATCACAATGCTCCATGGCCCTTGTCATCACAATGCTCCAGAATTCTTGTCATCACAATGTTCCATGACCGTGTCATCACAATGCTCCATGGCCCTTGTCATCACAATGCTCCAGAATTCTTGTCATCACAATGTTCCATGACCGTGTCATCACAGTGCTCCATAATTCTTGTCATCACAATGTTCCATGACCTTGTCATCACAATGCTCTATAATTTTGGTCATCACAATGTTCCATGACCGTGTCATCACAATGCTCCATAATTCTTGTCATCACAATGTTCCATGACCGTGTCATCACAATGCTCCATAATTTTTGTCATCACAATGTTCCATGACCGTG
The DNA here is from genome assembly GCF_949987535.1 of Balaenoptera acutorostrata. Classification (NCBI taxonomy): domain Eukaryota; kingdom Metazoa; phylum Chordata; class Mammalia; order Artiodactyla; family Balaenopteridae; genus Balaenoptera; species Balaenoptera acutorostrata. The sequence goes on along the minus strand of NW_026645496.1, from coordinate 24,188 downwards.
TCATCACAATGCTCCAGAATTCTTGTCATCAAAATGTTCCATGACCATGTCATCACAATGCTCCATGGCCCTTGTCATCACAATGCTCCATATTTCTTGTCATCACAATGTTCCATGACCGTGTTATCACAATGCTCCAGAATTCTTGTCATCACAATGCTCCAGAATTCTTGTCTGCACAATGTTCCATGACCGTGTCATCACAATGCTCCATGGCCCTGGTCATCACATTGCTCCAGATTGCTTGTCATCACAAAGTTCCATGACCGTGTCATCACAATGCACCATGGCCCTTGTCATCACAATGCTCCAGAATTCTTGTCATCACAAGGTTCCATGGCCATGTCATCACAATGCTCCATATTTCTTGTCATCACAATGTTCCATGACCGTGCCATCACAATGCTCCAGAATTCTTGTCATCACAATGCTCCAGAATTCTTGTCATCACAATGTTCCATGACCGTGTCATCACAATGTTCCATGGCCCTGGTCATCACAATGCTCCAGATTGCTTGTCATCACAAAGTTCCATGACCGTGTCATCACAATGCACCATGGCCCTTGTCATCACAATGCTCCAGAATTCTTGTCATCACAATGTTCCATGACCATGTCATCACAATGCTCCATGGCCGTTGTCATCATAATGCTCCAGAATTCTTGTCATCACAATGTTCCATGACCGTGTCATCACAATGCTCCATGGCCGTTGTCATCACAATGCTCCAAAATTCTTGTCATCACAATGTTCCATGACCGTGTCATCACAATGCTCCATGGCCCTTGTCATCACAATGCTCCAGAATTCTTGTCATCACAATGCTCCAGAATTCTTGTCATCACAATGTTCCATGACCGTGTTATCACAATGCTCCATGGCCCTTGTCATCACAATGCTCCAGATTGCTTGTCATCACAAAGTTCCATGACCGTGTCATCACAATGCTCCATGGCCCTTGTCATCACAATGCTCCAGAATTCTTGTCATCACAATGTTCCATGACCGTGTCATCACAATGCTCCATAATTCTTGTCATCACAATGTTCCATGACCGTGTCATCACAATGCTCCAGAATTCTTGTCATCACAATGTTCCATGACCATGTCATCACAATGCTCCATGGCCCTTGTCATCACAATGCTCCATATTGCTTGTCAGCACAATGTTCCATGACCGTGTCATCACAATGCTCCAGAATTCTTGTCATCACAATGCTCCAGAATTCTTGTCATCACAATGTTCCATGACCGTGTCATCACAATGCTACATGGCCCTGGTCATCACAATGCTCCAGATTGCTTGTCTTCACAAAGTTCCATGACCGTGTCATCAGAATGCACCATGGCCATTGTCATCACAATGTTCCAGAATTCTTGTCATCACAATGTTCCATGACCGTGTCATCACAATGCTCCATGGCCCTTGTCATCACAATGCTCCAGAATTCTTGTCATCACAATGTTCCATGACCGTGTCATCACAATGCTCCATGGCCCTTGTCATCACAATGCTCCAGAATTCTTGTCATCACAATGTTCCATGACCGTGTCATCACAGTGCTCCATAATTCTTGTCATCACAATGTTCCATGCCCGTGTCATCACAATGCTCTATAATTTTTGTCATCACAATGTTCCATGACCGTGTCATCACAATGCTCCATAATTCTTGTCATCACAATGTTCCATGACCGTGTCATCACAATGCTCCAGAATTCTTGTCATCAAAATGTTCCATGACCATGTCATCACAATGCTCCATGGCCTTTGTCATCACAATGCTCCATATTTCTTGTCATCACAATGTTCCATGACCGTGTTATCACAATGCTCCAGAATTCTTGTCATCACAATGCTCCAGAATTCTTGTCTTCACAATGTTCCATGACCGTGTCATCACAATGCTCCATGGCCCTGGTCATCACAATGCTCCAGATTGCTTGTCATCACAAAGTTCCATGACCATGTCATCAAAATGCACCATGGCCCTTGTCATCACAGTGCTCCAGAATTCTTGTCATCACAATGTTCCATGACCGTGTCATCACAATGCTCCATGGCCCTTGTCATCACAATGCTCCAGAATTCTTGTCATCACAATGTTCCATGACCGTGTCATCACAATGCTCCATAATTCTTGTCATCCCAATGTTCCATGACCGTGTCATCACAATGCTACATGACCCTAGTCATCACAGTTCTCCATGACCTTTTTCATCACAATGCTCTATATAGTTTTTCATGACAATTCTAAATGACCACTTTAATCACTTTGCTTGCTGACCATTTTCATCACATTTCTCTATTGTCATTACAATTCCCCATGACCCCTTTGTTCACAATGCTCCATGATGCCTGTCATCACAATGCTCAATGGCTTTTGTTATCACAATGCTCCAGGACCAGTTTCATCACAATACTCCATCCCCCTTGTCATCACGGTGCACAATGAAAAGTTTCATTACAATGCTCCATGACACTTGTCATCACAATGCTCCAGAATTCTTATCATCACAATGTTCCATGACCATGTCATCACAATTCTCCATGGCCCTTGTCATCACAATGCTCCAGAATTCCTGTCATCAAAATGTTCCATGACCGTGTCATCACAATGCTCTATGGCCCTTGTCATCACAATGCTCCAGATTTCTTTTCATTACAATGACCGTGTCATCACAATGCTCCATGGCCCTTGTCATCACAATGCTCCAGAATTTTTGTCATCACAAAGTTCCATGACCGTGTCATCACAATGCACCATGGCCCTTGTCATCACAATGCTCCAGAATTCTTGTCATCACAATGTTCCATGACCGTGTCATCACAATGCTCCATGGCCCTTGTCATCATAATGCTCCAGAATTCTTGTCATCACAATGTTCCATGACCGTGTCATCACAATGCTCCATGGCCGTTGTCATCACAATGCTCCAAAATTCTTGTCATCACAATGTTCCATGACCGTGTCATCACAATGCTCCATGGCCCTTGTCATCACAATGCTCCAGAATTCTTGTCATCACAATGCTCCAGAATTCTTGTCATCACAATGTTCCATGACCGTGTTATCACAATGCTCCATGGCCCTTGTCATCACAATGCTCCAGATTGCTTGTCATCACAAAGTTCCATGACCGTGTCATCACAATGCTCCATGGCCCTTGTCATCACAATGCTCCAGAATTCTTGTCATCACAATGTTCCATGACCGTGTCATCACAATGCTCCATAATTCTTGTCATCACAATGTTCCATGACCGTGTCATCACAATGCTCCATAATTTTTGTCATCACAATGTTCCATGAACGTGTCATCACAATGCTCCAGAATTCTTGTCATCACAATGTTCCATGACCGTGTTATCACAATGCTCCATAATTCTTGTCATCACAAGGTTCCATGGCCATGTCATCACAATGCTCCATATTTCTTGTCATCACAATGTTCCATGACCGTGTCATCACAATGCTCCAGAATTCTTGTCATCACAATGCTCCAGAATTCTTGTCATCACAATGTTCCATGACCGTGTCATCACAATGTTCCATGGCCCTGGTCATCACAATGCTCCAGATTGCTTGTCATCACAAAGTTCCATGACCGTGTCATCACAATGCACCATGGCCCTTGTCATCACAATGCTCCAGAATTCTTGTCATCACAATGTTCCATGACCGTGTCATCACAATGCTCCATGGCCGTTCTCATCATAATGCTCCAGAATTCTTGTCATCACAATGTTCCATGACCGTGTCATCACAATGCTCCATGGCCGTTGTCATCACAATGCTCCAAAATTGTTGTCATCACAATGTTCCATGACCGTGTCATCACAATGCTCCATGACCCTTGTCATCACAATGCTCCTTAATTCTTGTCATCACAATGTTCCATGACCGTGTCATCACAATGCTCCATAATTCTTGTTATCACAATGTTCCATGACCGTGTCATCACAATGCTCCATGGCCCTTGTCATCACAATGCTCCAGAATACTTGTCATCACAATGTTCCATGACCGTGTCATGACAATGCTCCATAATTCTTGTCATCACAATGTTCCATGACCGTGTCATCACAATGCTCCATAATTTTTGTCATCACAATGTTCCATGACCGTGTCATCACAATGCTCCAGAATTCTTGTCATCACAATGTTCCATGACCATGTCATCACAATGCTCCATGGCCCTTGTCATCACAATGCTCCATATTGCTTGTCAGCACAATGTTCCATGACCGTGTCATCACAATGCTCCAGAATTCTTGTCATCACAATGCTCCAGAATTCTTGTCATCACAATGTTCCATGACCGTGTCATCACAATGCTACATGGCCCTGGTCATCACAATAATCCAGATTGCTTGTCATCACAAAGTTCCATGACCGTGTCATCACAATGCTCCATGGCCGTTGTCATCACAATGCTCCAAAATTTTTGTCATCACAATGTTCCATGACCGTGTCATCTCAATGCTCCATGGCCCTTGTCATCACAATGCTCCTTAATTCTTGTCATCACAATGTTCCATGACCGTGTCATCACAATGCTCCATAATTCTTGTCATCTCAATGTTCCATGACCGTGTCATCACAATGCTCCATGGCCCTTGTCATCACAATGCTCCAGAATACTTGTCATCACAATGTTCCATGACCGTGTCATGACAATGCTCCATAATTCTTGTCATCACAATGTTCCATGACCGTGTCATCACAGTGCTCCATAATTTTTGTCATCACAATGTTCCATGACCGTGTCATCACAATGCTCCATAATTCTTGTCATCACAATGTTCCATGACCGTGTCATCACAATGCTCCATAATTTTTGTCATCACAATGTTCCATGACCGTGTCATCACAATGCTCCAGAATTCTTGTCATCAAAATGTTCCATGACCATGTCATCACAATGCTCCATGGCCCTTGTCATCACAATGCTCCATATTTCTTGTCATCACAATGTTCCATGACCGTGTTATCACAATGCTCCAGAATTCTTGTCATCACAATGCTCCAGAATTCTTATCATCACAATGTTCCATGACCGTGTCATCACAATGCTCTATGGCCCTTGTCATCACAATGCTCCAGATTTCTTTTCATTACAATGACCGTGTCATCACAATGCTCCATGGCCCTTGTCATCACAATGCTCCAGAATTTTTGTCATCACAAAGTTCCATGACCGTGTCATCACAATGCACCATGGCCCTTGTCATCACAATGCTCCAGAATTCTTGTCATCAAAATGCTCCAGAATTCTTGTCATCACAATGTTCCATGACCGTGGCATCACAATGCTCCATGGCCCTTGTCATCACAATGCTCCAGATTGCTTGTCATCACAAAGTTCCATGACCGTGTCATCACAATGCTCCATGGCCCTTGTCATCACAATGCTCCAGAATTCTTGTCATCACAATGTTCCATGACCGTGTCATCACAATGCTCCATAATTCTTGTCATCACAATGTTCCATGACCGTGTCATCACAATGCTCCATAATTTTTGTCATCACAATGTTCCATGAACGTGTCATCACAATGCTCCAGAATTCTTGTCATCACAATGTTCCATGACCGTGTCATCACAATGCTCCATAATTCTTGTCATCACAAGGTTCCATGGCCATGTCATCACAATGCTCCATATTTCTTGTCATCACAATGTTCCATGACCGTGTCATCACAATGTTCCATGGCCCTTGTCATCACAATGCTCCAGAATTCTTGTCATCAAAATGTTCCATGACCGTGTCATCACAATGCTCCATGGCCGTTGTCATCATAATGCTCCAGAATTCTTGTCATCACAATGTTCCATGACCGTGTCATCACAATGCTCCATGGCCGTTGTCATCACAATGCTCCAAAATTCTTGTCATCACAATGTTCCATGACCGTGTCATCACAATGCTCCATGGCCCTTGTCATCACAATGCTCCATATTTCTTGTCATCACAATGTTCCATGACCGTGTCATCACAATGCTCCAGAATTCTTGTCATCACAATGCTCCAGAATTCTTGTCATCACAATGTTCCATTACCGTGTCATCACAATGCTCCATGGCCCTGGTCATCACAATGCTCCATTACCGTGTCATCACAATGCTCCATGGCCCTGGTCATCACAATGCTCCAGATTGCTTGTCATCACAAAGTTCCATGACCGTGTCATCACAATGCACCATGGCCCTTGTCATCACAATGCTCCAGAATTATTGTCATCACAATGTTCCATGACCGTGTCATCACAATTCTCCATGGCCCTTGTCATCACAATGCTCCAGAATTCTTGTCATCACAATGTTCCATGACCGTGTCATCACAGTGCTCCATAATTCTTGTCATCACAATGTTCCATGACCGTGTCATCACAATGCTCTATAATTTTTGTCATCACAATGTTCCATGACCGTGTCATCACAATGCTCCATAATTCTTGTCATCACAATGTTCCATGACCGTGTCATCACAATGCTCCATAATTTTTGTCATCACAATGTTCCATGACCGTGTCATCACAATGCTCCAGAATTCTTGTCATCAAAATGTTCCATGACCATGTCATCACAATGCTCCATGGCCCTTGTCATCACAATGCTCCATATTTCTTGTCATCACAATGTTCCATGACCGTGTTATCACAATGCTCCAGAATTCTTGTCATCACAATGCTCCAGAATTCTTGTCATCACAATGTTCCATGACCGTGTCATCACAGTGCTCCATAATTCTTGTCATCACAATGTTCCATGACCGTGTCATCACAATGCTCTATAATTTTTGTCATCACAATGTTCCATGACCGTGTCATCACAATGCTCCATAATTCTTGTCATCACAGTGCTCCATAATTCTTGTCATCACAATGTTCCATGACCGTGTCATCACAATGCTCTATAATTTTTGTCATCACAATGTTCCATGACCGTGTCATCACAATGCTCCATAATTCTTGTCATCACAATGCTCCATGGCCCTTGTCATCACAATGCTCCATATTACTTCTCATCACAATGTTCCATGACCGTGTTATCACAATGCTCCAGAATTCTTGTCATGACAATGCTCCAGAATTCTTGTCTTCACAATGTTCCATGACCGTGTCATCACAATGCTCCATGGCCCTTGTCATCACAATGCTCCAGAATTCTTGTCATCACAATGTTCCATGACCGTGTCATCACACTGCTCCATGGCCCTGGTCATCACAATGCTCCAGATTGCTTGTCATCACAAAGTTCCATGACCGTGTCATCACAATGCACCATGGCCCTTGTCATCACAATGCTCCAGAATTCTTGTCATCACAATGTTCCATGACCGTGTCATCACAATGCTCCATGGCGGTTGTCATCATAATGCTCCAGAATTCTTGTCATCACAATGTTCCATGACCATGTCATCACAATGCTCCATGGCCGTTGTCATCACAATGCTCCAAAATTCTTGTCATCACAATGTTCCATGACCGTGTCATCACAATGCTCCATGGCCCTTGTCATCACAATGCTCCTTAATTCTTGTCATCACAATGTTCCATGACCGTGTCATCACAATGCTCCATAATTCTTGTCATCACAATGTTCCATGACCGTGTCATCACAATGCTCCATAATTTTTGTCATCACAATGTTCCATGACGGTGTCATCACAATGCTCCATAATTCTTGTCATCACAATGTTCCATGACCGTGTCATCACAATGCTCCAGAATTCTTGTCATCACAATGCTCCAGAATTCTTGTCATCACAATGCTCCAGAATTATTGTCATCACAATGTTCCATGACCGTGTCATCACAATGCTCCATGGCCCTTGTCATCACAATGCTACAGAATTCTTGTCATCACAATGTTCCATGACCGTGTCATCACAATGCTCCATAATTCTTGTCATCACAATGTTCCATGACCGTGTCATCACAAAGCTCCATAATTTTTGTCATCACAATGTTCCATGACGGTGTCATCACAATGCTCCATAATTCTTGTCATCACAATGTTCCATGACCGTGTCATCACAATGCTCCATAATTTTTGTCATCACAATGTTCCATGACCGTGTCATCACAATGCTCCAGAATTCTTGTCATCACAATGTTCCATGACCATGTCATCACAATGCTCCATGGCCCTTGTCATCACAATGCTCCATATTGCTTGTCAGCACAATGTTCCATGACCGTGTCATCACAATGCTCCAGAATTCTTGTCATCACAATGCTCCAGAATTCTTGTCATCACAATGTTCCATGACCGTGTCATCACAATGCTCCATGGCCCTGGTCATCACAATGCTCCAGATTGCTTGTCATCACAAAGTTCCATGACCGTGTCGTCACAATGCACCATGGCCCTTGTCATCACAATGCTCCAGAATTATTGTCATCACAATGTTCCATGACCGTGTCATCACAATTCTCCATGGCCCTTGTCATCACAATGCTCCAGAATTCTTGTCATCACAATATTCCATGACCGTGTCATCACAGTGCTCCATAATTCTTGTCATCACAATGTTCCATGACCGTGTCATCACAATGCTCCAGAATTCTTGTCATCACAATGTTCCATGACCATGTCATCACAATGCTCCATGGCCCTTGTCATCACAATGCTCCATATTGCTTGTCAGCACAATGTTCCATGACCGTGTCATCACAATGCTCCAGAATTCTTGTCATCACAATGCTCCAGAATTCTTGTCATCACAATGTTCCATGACCGTGTCATCACAATGCTACATGGCCCTGGTCATCACAATGCTCCAGATTGCTTGTCTTCACAAAGTTCCATGACCGTGTCATCAGAATGCACCATGGCCATTGTCATCACAATGTTCCAGAATTCTTGTCATCACAATGTTCCATGACCGTGTCATCACAATGCTCCATGGCCCTTGTCATCACAATGCTCCAGAATTCTTGTCATCACAATGTTCCATGACCGTGTCATCACAATGCTCCATGGCCCTTGTCATCACAATGCTCCAGAATTCTTGTCATCACAATGTTCCATGACCGTGTCATCACAGTGCTCCATAATTCTTGTCATCACAATGTTCCATGCCCGTGTCATCACAATGCTCTATAATTTTTGTCATCACAATGTTCCATGACCGTGTCATCACAATGCTCCAGAATTCTTGTCATCACAATGTTCCATGACCGTGTTATCACAATGCTCCAGAATTCTTGTCATCACAATGCTCCAGAATTCTTGTCTTCACAATGTTCCATGACCGTGTCATCACAATGCTCCATGGCCCTGGTCATCACAATGCTCCAGATTGCTTGTCATCACAAAGTTCCATGACCATGTCATCAAAATGCACCATGGCCCTTGTCATCACAATGCTCCAGAATTCTTGTCATCACAATGTTCCATGACCGTGTCATCACAATGCTCCATGGCCCTTGTCATCACAATGCTCCAGAATTCTTGTCATCACAATGTTCCATGACCGTGTCATCACAATGCTCCATAATTCTTGTCATCCCAATGTTCCATGACCGTGTCATCACAATGCTACATGACCCTAGTCATCACAGTTCTCCATGACCTTTTTCATCACAATGCTCTATATAGTTTTTCATGACAATTCTAAATGACCACTTTAATCACTTTGCTTGCTGACCATTTTCATCACATTTCTCTATTGTCATTACAATTCCCCATGACCCCTTTGTTCACAATGCTCCATGATGCCTGTCATCACAATGCTCAATGGCTTTTGTTATCACAATGCTCCAGGACCAGTTTCATCACAATACTCCATCCCCCTTGTCATCACGGTGCACAATGAAAAGTTTCATTACAATGCTCCATGACACTTGTCATCACAATGCTCCAGAATTCTTATCATCACAATGTTCCATGACCATGTCATCACAATTCTCCATGGCCCTTGTCATCACAATGCTCCAGAATTCCTGTCATCAAAATGTTCCATGACCGTGTCATCACAATGCTCTATGGCCCTTGTCATCACAATGCTCCAGATTTCTTTTCATTACAATGACCGTGTCATCACAATGCTCCATGGCCCTTGTCATCACAATGCTCCAGAATTTTTGTCATCACAAAGTTCCATGACCGTGTCATCACAATGCACCATGGCCCTTGTCATCACAATGCTCCAGAATTCTTGTCATCACAATGTTCCATGACCGTGTCATCGCAATGCTCCATGGCCCTTGTCATCATAATGCTCCAGAATTCTTGTCATCACAATGTTCCATGACCGTGTCATCACAATGCTCCATGGCCGTTGTCATCACAATGCTCCAAAATTCTTGTCATCACAATGTTCCATGACCGTGTCATCACAATGCTCCATGGCCCTTGTCATCACAATGCTCCAGAATTCTTGTCATCACAATGCTCCAGAATTCTTGTCATCACAATGTTCCATGACCGTGTTATCACAATGCTCCATGGCCCTTGTCATCACAATGCTCCAGATTGCTTGTCATCACAAAGTTCCATGACCGTGTCATCACAATGCTCCATGGCCCTTGTCATCACAATGCTCCAGAATTCTTGTCATCACAATGTTCCATGACCGTGTCATCACAATGCTCCATAATTCTTGTCATCACAATGTTCCATGACCGTGTCATCACAATGCTCCATAATTTTTGTCATCACAATGTTCCATGAACGTGTCATCACAATGCTCCAGAATTCTTGTCATCACAATGTTCCATGACCGTGTTATCACACTGCTCCATAATTCTTGTCATCACAAGGTTCCATGGCCATGTCATCACAATGCTCCATATTTCTTGTCATCACAATGTTCCATGACCGTGTCATCACAATGCTCCAGAATTCTTGTCATCACAATGCTCCAGAATTCTTGTCATCACAATGTTCCATGACCGTGTCATCACAATGTTCCATGGCCCTGGTCATCACAATGCTCCAGATTGCTTGTCATCACAAAGTTCCATGACCGTGTCATCACAATGCACCATGGCCCTTGTCATCACAATGCTCCAGAATTCTTGTCATCACAATGTTCCATGACCGTGTCATCACAATGCTCCATGGCCGTTCTCATCATAATGCTCCAGAATTCTTGTCATCACAATGTTCCATGACCGTGTCATCACAATGCTCCATGGCCGTTGTCATCACAATGCTCCAAAATTGTTGTCATCACAATGTTCCATGACCGTGTCATCACAATGCTCCATGGCCCTTGTCATCACAATGCTCCTTAATTCTTGTCATCACAATGTTCCATGACCGTGTCATCACAATGCTCCATAATTCTTGTCATCACAATGTTCCATGACCGTGTCATCACAATGCTCCATGGCCCTTGTCATCACAATGCTCCAGAATACTTGTCATCACAATGTTCCATGACCGTGTCATGACAATGCTCCATAATTCTTGTCATCACAATGTTCCATGACCGTGTCATCACAATGCTCCATAATTTTTGTCATCACAATGTTCCATGACCGTGTCATCACAATGCTCCAGAATTCTTGTCATCACAATGCTCCAGAATTCTTGTCATCACAATGTTCCATGACCGTGTCATCACAATGCTACATGGCCCTGGTCATCACAATAATCCAGATTGCTTGTCATCACAAAGTTCCATGACCGTGTCATCACAATGCTCCATGGCCGTTGTCATCACAATGCTCCAAAATTCTTGTCATCACAATGTTCCATGACCGTGTCATCTCAATGCTCCATGGCCCTTGTCATCACAATGCTCCTTAATTCTTGTCATCACAATGTTCCATGACCGTGTCATCACAATGCTCCATAATTCTTGTCATCACAATGTTCCATGACCGTGTCATCACAATGCTCCATGGCCCTTGTCATCACAATGCTCCAGAATACTTGTCATCACAATGTTCCATGACCGTGTCATGACAATGCTCCATAATTCTTGTCATCACAATGTTCCATGACCGTGTCATCACAATGCTCCATAATTTTTGTCATCACAATGTTCCATGACCGTGTCATCACAATGCTCCATAATTCTTGTCATCACAATGTTCCATGACCGTGTCATCACAATGCTCCATAATTTTTGTCATCACAATGTTCCATGACCGTGTCATCACAATGCTCCAGAATTCTTGTCATCAAAATGTTCCATGACCATGTCATCACAATGCTCCATGGCCCTTGTCATCACAATGCTCCATATTTCTTGTCATCACAATGTTCCATGACCGTGTTATCACAATGCTCCAGAATTCTTGTCATCACAATGCTCCAGAATTCTTATCATCACAATGTTCCATGACCGTGTCATCACAATGCTCTATGGCCCTTGTCATCACAATGCTCCAGATTTCTTTTCATTACAATGACCGTGTCATCACAATGCTCCATGGCCCTTGTCATCACAATGCTCCAGAATTTTTGTCATCACAAAGTTCCATGACCGTGTCATCACAATGCACCATGGCCCTTGTCATCACAATGCTCCAGAATTCTTGTCATCAAAATGCTCCAGAATTCTTGTCATCACATTGTTCCATGACCGTGGCATCACAATGCTCCATGGCCCTTGTCATCACAATGCTCCAGATTGCTTGTCATCACAAAGTTCCATGACCGTGTCATCACAATGCTCCATGGCCCTTGTCATCACAATGCTCCAGAATTCTTGTCATCACAATGTTCCATGACCGTGTCATCACAATGCTCCATAATTCTTGTCATCACAATGTTCCATGACCGTGTCATCACAATGCTCCATAATTTTTGTCATCACAATGTTCCATGAACGTGTCATCACAATGCTCCAGAATTCTTGTCATCACAATGTTCCATGACCGTGTCATCACAATGCTCCATAATTCTTGTCATCACAAGGTTCCATGGCCATGTCATCACAATGCTCCATATTTCTTGTCATCACAATGTTCCATGACCGTGTCATCACAATGCTCCAGAATTCTTGTCATCACAATGCTCCAGAATTCTTGTCATCACAATGTTCCATGACCGTGTCATCACAATGTTCCATGGCCCTTGTCATCACAATGCTCCAGAATTCTTGTCATCAAAATGTTCCATGACCGTGTCATCACAATGCTCCATGGCCGTTGTCATCATAATGCTCCAGAATTCTTGTCATCACAATGTTCCATGACCGTGTCATCACAATGCTCCATGGCCGTTGTCATCACAATGCTCCAAAATTCTTGTCATCACAATGTTCCATGACCGTGTCATCACAATGCTCCATGGCCCTTGTCATCACAATGCTCCATATTTCTTGTCATCACAATGTTCCATGACCGTGTCATCACAATGCTCCAGAATTCTTGTCATCACAATGCTCCATAATTCTTGTCATCACAATGTTCCATGACCGTGTCATCACAATGCTCCAGAATTCTTGTCATCACAATGTTCCATGACCGTGTCATCACAATGCTCCATAATTCTTGTCATCACAAGGTTCCATGGCCATGTCATCACAATGCTCCATATTTCTTGTCATCACAATGTTCCATGACCGTGTCATCACAATGCTCCAGAATTCTTGTCATCACAATGCTCCAGAATTCTTGTCATCACAATGTTCCATGATCGTGTCATCACAATGTTCCATGGCCCTTGTCATCACAATGCTCCAGAATTCTTGTCATCAAAATGTTCCATGACCGTGTCATCACAATGCTCCATGGCCGTTGTCATCATAATGCTCCAGAATTCTTGTCATCACAATGTTCCATGACCGTGTCATCACAATGCTCCATGGCCGTTGTCATCACAATGCTCCAAAATTCTTGTCATCACAATGTTCCATGACCATGTCATCACAATGCTCCATGGCCCTTGTCATCACAATGCTCCATATTTCTTGTCATCACAATGTTCCATGACCGTGTCATCACAATTCTCCAGAATTCTTGTCATCACAATGCTCCAGAATTCTTGTCATCACAATGTTCCATTACCGTGTCATCACAATGCTCCATGGCCCTGGTCATCACAATGCTCCAGATTGCTTGTCATCACAAAGTTCCATGACCGTGTCATCACAATGCACCATGGCCCTTGTCATCACAATGCTCCAGAATTATTGTCATCACAATGTTCCATGACCGTGTCATCACAATTCTCCATGGCCCTTGTCATCACAATGCTCCAGAATTCTTGTCATCACAATGTTCCATGACCGTGTCATCACAGTGCTCCATAATTCTTGTCATCACAATGTTCCATGACCGTGTCATCACAATGCTCTATAATTTTTGTCATCACAATGTTCCATGACCGTGTCATCACAATGCTCCATAATTCTTGTCATCACAATGTTCCATGACCGTGTCATCACAATGCTCCATAATTTTTGTCATCACAATGTTCCATGACCGTGTCATCACAATGCTCCAGAATTCTTGTCATCAAAATGTTCCATGACCATGTCATCACAATGCTCCATGGCCCTTGTCATCACAATGCTCCATATTTCTTGTCATCACAATGTTCCATGACCGTGTTATCACAATGCTCCAGAATTCTTGTCATCACAATGCTCCAGAATTCTTGTCATCACAATGTTCCATGACCGTGTCATCACAGTGCTCCATAATTTTTGTCATCACAATGTTCCATGACCGTGTCATCACAATGCTCCATAATTCTTGTCATCACAATGCTCCATGGCCCTTGTCATCACAATGCTCCATATTACTTCTCATCACAATGTTCCATGACCGTGTTATCACAATGCTCCAGAATTCTTGTCATGACAATGCTCCAGAATTCTTGTCTTCACAATGTTCCATGACCGTGTCATCACAATGCTCCATGGCCCTGGTCACCACAATGCTCCAGATTGCTTGTCATCACACAGTTCCATGACCGTGTCATCACAATGCACCATGGCCCTTGTCATCACAATGCTCCAGAATTCTTGTCATCACAATGTTCCATGACCGTGTCATCACAATGCTCCATGGCCCTTGTCATAACAATGCTCCAGAATTCTTGTCATCACAATATTCCATGACCGTGTCATCACAATGCTCCATGGCCCTTGTCATCACAATGCTCCATATTTCTTGTCATCACAATGTTCCATGACCGTGTCATCACAATGCTCCAGAATTCTTGTCATCACAATGCTCCAGAATTCTTGTCATCACAATGTTCCATGACCGTGTCATCACACTGCTCCATGGCCCTGGTCATCACAATGCTCCAGATTGCTTGTCATCACAAAGTTCCATGACCGTGTCATCACAATGCACCATGGCCCTTGTCATCACAATGCTCCAGAATTCTTGTCATCACAATGTTCCATGACCGTGTCATCACAATGCTCCATGGCGGTTGTCATCATAATGCTCCAGAATTCTTGTCATCACAATGTTCCATGACCATGTCATCACAATGCTCCATGGCCGTTGTCATCACAATGCTCCAAAATTCTTGTCATCACAATGTTCCATGACTGTGTCATCACAATGCTCCATGGCCCTTGTCATCACAATGCTCCTTAATTCTTGTCATCACAATGTTCCATGACCGTGTCATCACAATGCTCCATAATTCTTGTCATCACAATGTTCCATGACAGTGTCATCACAATGCTCCATAATTTTTGTCATCACAATGTTCCATGACGGTGTCATCACAATGCTCCATAATTCTTGTCATCACAATGTTCCATGACCGTGTCATCACAATGCTCCAGAATTCTTGTCATCACAATGCTCCAGAATTCTTGTCATCACAATGCTCCAGAATTATTGTCATCACAATGTTCCATGACCGTGTCATCACAATTCTCCATGGCCCTTGTCATCACAATGCTCCAGAATTCTTGTCATCACAATATTCCATGACCGTGTCATCACAGTGCTCCATAATTCTTGTCATCACAATGTTCCATGACCGTGTCATCACAATGCTCTATAATTTTTGTCATCACAATGTTCCATGACCGTGTCATCACAATGCTCCATAATTCTTGTCATCACAATGTTCCATGACCGTGTCATCACAATGCTCCATAATTTTTGTCATCACAATGTTCCATGACCGTGTCATCACAATGCTCCAGAATTCTTGTCATCAAAATGTTCCATGACCATGTCATCACAATGCTCCATGGCCCTTGTCATCACAATGCTCCATATTTCTTGTCATCACAATGTTCCATGACCGTGTTATCACAATGCTCCAGAATTCTTGTCATCACAATGCTCCAGAATTCTTGTCATCACAATGTTCCATGACCGTGTCATCACAGTGCTCCAGAATTCTTGTCATCACAATGTTCCATGACCGTGTCATCACAGTGCTCCATAATTCTTGTCATCACAATGTTCCATGACCGTGTCATCACAATGCTCTATAATTCTTGTCATCACAATGTTCCATGACCGTGTCATCACAATGCTCTATAATTTTTGTCATCACAATGTTCCATGACCATGTCATCACAATGCTCCATGGCCCTTGTCATAACAATGCTCCAGAATTCTTGTCATCACAATGTTCCATGACCGTGTCATCACAATGCTCCATGGCCCTTGTCATCATAATGCTCCAGAATTCTTGTCATCACAATGTTCCATGACCATATCATCACAATTCTCCTTGGCCCTTGTCATCACAATGCTCCAGAATTCTTGTCATCACAATGTTCCATGACCGTGTCATCACAATGCTCCATAATTCTTGTCATCCCAATGTTCCATGACCGTGTCATCACAATGCTACATGACCCTAGTCATCACAGTTCTCCATGACCTTTTTCATCACAATGCTCTATATAGTTTTTCATGACAATTCTAAATGACCACTTTAATCACTTTGCTTGCTGACCATTTTCATCACATTTCTCTATTGTCATTACAATTCCCCATGACCCCTTTGTTCACAATGCTCCATGATGCCTGTCATCACAATGCTCAATGGCTTTTGTTATCACAATGCTCCAGGACCAGTTTCATCACAATACTCCATCCCCCTTGTCATCACGGTGCACAATGAAAAGTTTCATTACAATGCTCCATGACACTTGTCATCACAATGCTCCAGAATTCTTATCATCACAATGTTCCATGACCATGTCATCACAATTCTCCATGGCCCTTGTCATCACAATGCTCCAGAATTCCTGTCATCAAAATGTTCCATGACCGTGTCATCACAATGCTCTATGGCCCTTGTCATCACAATGCTCCAGATTTCTTTTCATTACAATGACCGTGTCATCACAATGCTCCATGGCCCTTGTCATCACAATGCTCCAGAATTTTTGTCATCACAAAGTTCCATGACCGTGTCCTCACAATGCACCATGGCCCTTGTCATCACAATGCTCCAGAATTCTTGTCATCACAATGTTGCATGATCGTGTCATCACAATGCTCCATGGCCGTTGTCATCATAATGCTCCAGAATTCTTGTCATCACAATGTTCCATGACCGTGTCATCACAATGCTCCATGGCCGTTGTCATCACAATGCTCCAAAATTCTTGTCATCACAATGTTCCATGACCGTGTCATCACAATGCTCCATGGCCCTTGTCATCACAATGCTCCAGAATTCTTGTCATCACAATGCTCCAGAATTCTTGTCATCACAATGTTCCATGACCGTGTCATCACAATGCTCCATGGCCCTTGTCATCACAATGCTCCAGATTGCTTGTCATCACAAAGTTCCATGACCGTGTCATCACAATGCTCCATGGCCCTTGTCATCACAATGCTCCAGAATTCTTGTCATCACAATGTTCCATGACCGTGTCATCACAATGCTCCATAATTCTTGTCATCACAATGTTCCATGACCGTGTCATCACAATGCTCCATAATTTTTGTCATCACAATGTTCCATGAACGTGTCATCAAATTGCTCCAGAATTCTTGTCATCACAATGTTCCATGAACGTGTCATCACAATGCTCCATAATTCTTGTCATCACAAGGTTCCATGGCCATGTCATCACAATGCTCCATATTTCTTGTCATCACAATGTTCCATGACCGTGTCATCACAATGCTCCAGAATTCTTGTCATCACAATGCTCCAGAATTCTTGTCATCACAATGTTCCATGACCGTGTCATCACAATGTTCCATGGCCCTGGTCATCACAATGCTCCAGATTGCTTGTCATCACAAAGTTCCATGACCGTGTCATCACAATGCACCATGGCCCTTGTCATCACAATGCTCCAGAATTCTTGTCATCACAATGTTCCATGACCATGTCATCACAATGCTCCATGGCCGTTGTCATCATAATGCTCCAGAATTCTTGTCATCACAATGTTCCATGACCGTGTCATCACAATGCTCCATGGCCGTTGTCATCACAATGCTCCAAAATTCTTGTCATCACAATGTTCCATGACCGTGTCATCACAATGCTCCATGGCCCTTGTCATCACAATGCTCCAGAATTCTTGTCATCACAATGCTCCAGAATTCTTGTCATCACAATGTTCCATGACCGTGTTATCACAATGCTCCATGGCCCTTGTCATCACAATGCTCCAGATTGCTTGTCATCACAAAGTTCCATGACCGTGTCATCACAATGCTCCATGGCCCTTGTCATCACAATGCTCCAGAATTCTTGTCATCACAATGTTCCATGACCGTGTCATCACAATGCTCCATAATTCTTGTCATCACAATGTTCCATGACCGTGTCATCACAATGCTCCAGAATTCTTGTCATCACAATGTTCCATGACCATGTCATCACAATGCTCCATGGCCCTTGTCATCACAATGCTCCATATTGCTTGTCAGCACAATGTTCCATGACCGTGTCATCACAATGCTCCAGAATTCTTGTCATCACAATGCTCCAGAATTCTTGTCATCACAATGTTCCATGACCGTGTCATCACAATGCTACATGGCCCTGGTCATCACAATGCTCCAGATTGCTTGTCTTCACAAAGTTCCATGACCGTGTCATCAGAATGCACCATGGCCATTGTCATCACAATGTTCCAGAATTCTTGTCATCACAATGTTCCATGACCGTGTCATCACAATGCTCCATGGCCCTTGTCATCACAATGCTCCAGAATTCTTGTCATCACAATGTTCCATGACCGTGTCATCACAATGCTCCATGGCCCTTGTCATCACAATGCTCCAGAATTCTTGTCATCACAATGTTCCATGACCGTGTCATCACAGTGCTCCATAATTCTTGTCATCACAATGTTCCATGCCCGTGTCATCACAATGCTCTATAATTTTTGTCATCACAATGTTCCATGACCGTGTCATCACAATGCTCCATAATTCTTGTCATCACAATGTTCCATGACCGTGTCATCACAATGCTCCAGAATTCTTGTCATCAAAATGTTCCATGACCATGTCATCACAATGCTCCATGGCCTTTGTCATCACAATGCTCCATATTTCTTGTCATCACAATGTTCCATGACCGTGTTATCACAATGCTCCAGAATTCTTGTCATCACAATGCTCCAGAATTCTTGTCTTCACAATGTTCCATGACCGTGTCATCACAATGCTCCATGGCCGTGTCATCACAATGCTCCATGGCCCTTGTCATCATAATGCTCCAGAATTCTTGTCATTACTATATTCCATGACCGTGTCATCACAATGCTCCATGGCCCTGGTCATCACAATGCTCCAAAATTCTTGTCATCTCAATGTTCCATGACCGTGTCATCACAATGCTCCATGGCCCTTGTCATCACAATGCTCCAGAATTCTTGTCATCACAATGCTCCAGAATTCTTGTCATCACAATGTTCCATGACCGTGTTATCACAATGCTCCATGGCCCTTGTCATCACAATGCTCCAGATTGCTTGTCATCACAAAGTTCCATGACCGTGTCATCACAATGCTCCATGGCCCTTGTCATCACAATGCTCCAGAATTCTTGTCATCACAATGTTCCATGACCGTGTCATCACAATGCTCCATAATTCTTGTCATCACAATGTTCCATGACCGTGTCATCACAATGCTCCATAATTTTTGTCATCACAATGTTCCATGAACGTGTCATCACAATGCTCCAGAATTCTTGTCATCACAATGTTCCATGACCGTGTTATCACAATGCTCCATAATTCTTGTCATCACAAGTTTCCATGGCCATGTCATCACAATGCTCCATATTTCTTGTCATCACAATGTTCCATGACCGTGTCATCACAATGCTCCAGAATTCTTGTCATCACAATGCTCCAGAATTCTTGTCATCACAATGTTCCATGACCGTGTCATCACAATGTTCCATGGCCCTGGTCATCACAATGCTCCAGATTGCTTGTCATCACAAAGTTCCATGACCGTGTCATCACAATGCACCATGGCCCTTGTCATCACAATGCTCCAGAATTCTTGTCATCACAATGTTCCATGACCGTGTCATCACAATGCTCCATGGCCGTTCTCATCATAATGCTCCAGAATTCTTGTCATCACAATGTTCCATGACCGTGTCATCACAATGCTCCATGGCCGTTGTCATCACAATGCTCCAAAATTGTTGTCATCACAATGTTCCAGGACCGTGTCATCACAATGCTCCATGGCCCTTGTCATCACAATGCTCCTTAATTCTTGTCATCACAATGTTCCATGACCGTGTCATGACAATGCTCCATAATTCTTTTCATCACAATGTTCCATGACCGTGTCATCACAATGCTCCATAATTTTTGTCATCACAATGTTCCATGACCGTGTCATCACAATGCTCCAGAATTCTTGTCATCACAATGTTCCATGACCATGTCATCACAATGCTCCATGGCCCTTGTCATCACAATGCTCCTTAATTCTTGTCATCACAATGTTCCATGACCGTGTCATCACAATGCTCCATAATTCTTGTCATCACAATGTTCCATGACCGTGTCATCACAATGCTCCATGGCCGTTGTCATCACAATGCTCCAGAATTCTTATCATCACAATGTTCCATGACCGTGTCATCACAATGCTCTATGGCCCTTGTCATCACAATGCTCCAGATTTCTTTTCATTACAATGACCGTGTCATCACAATGCTCCATGGCCCTTGTCATCACAATGCTCCAGAATTTTTGTCATCACAAAGTTCCATGACCGTGTCATCACAATGCACCATGGCCCTTGTCATCACAATGCTCCAGAATTCTTGTCATCACAATGTTGCATGACCGTGTCATCACAATGCTCCATGGCCCTTGTCATCATAATGCTCCAGAATTCTTGTCATCACAATGTTCCATGACCGTGTCATCACAATGCTCCATGGCCGTTGTCATCACAATGCTCCAAAATTCTTGTCATCACAATGTTCCATGACCATGTCATCACAATGCTCCATGGCCCTGGTCATCACAATGCTCCAGAATTCTTGTCATCAAAATGCTCCAGAATTCTTGTCATCACAATGTTCCATGACCGTGGCATCACAATGCTCCATGGCCCTTGTCATCACAATGCTCCAGATTGCTTGTCATCACAAAGTTCCATGACCGTGTCATCACAATGCTCCATGGCCCTTGTCATCACAATGATCCAGAATTCTTGTCATCAAAATGTTCCATGACCGTGTCATCACAATGATCCATAATTCTTGTCATCACAATGTTCCATGACCGTGTCATCACAATGCTCCAGAATTCTTGTCATCACAATGCTCCAGAATTCTTGTCATCACAATGTTCCATTACCGTGTCATCACAATGCTCCATGGCCCTGGTCATCACAATGCTCCAGATTGCTTGTCATCACAAAGTTCCATGACCGTGTCATCACAATGCACCATGGCCCTTGTCATCACAATGCTCCAGAATTATTGTCATCACAATGTTCCATGACCGTGTCATCACAATTCTCCATGGCCCTTGTCATCACAATGCTCCAGAATTCTTGTCATCACAATGTTCCATGACCATGTCATCACAGTGCTCCATAATTCTTGTCATCACAATGTTCCATGACCGTGTCATCACAATGCTCTATAATTTTTGTCATCACAATGTTCCATGACCGTGTTATCACAATGCTCCATAATTCTTGTCATCACAATGTTCCATGACCGTGTCATCACAATGCTCCATAATTTTTGTCATCACAATGTTCCATGACCGTGTCATCACAATGCTCCAGAATTCTTGTCATCAAAATGTTCCATGACCATGTCATCACAATGCTCCATGGCCCTTGTCATCACAATGCTCCATATTTCTTGTCATCACAATGTTCCATGACCGTGTTATCACAATGCTCCAGAATTCTTGTCATCACAATGCTCCAGAATTCTTGTCATCACAATGTTCCATGACCGTGTCATCACAGTGCTCCATAATTCTTGTCATCACAATGTTCCATGACCGTGTCATCACAATGCTCTATAATTTTTGTCATCACAATGTTCCATGACCGTGTCATCACAATGCTCCATAATTCTTGTCATCACAGTGCTCCATAATTCTTGTCATCACAATGTTCCATGACCGTGTCATCACAATGCTCTATAATTTTTGTCATCACAATGTTCCATGACCGTGTCATCACAATGCTCCATAATTCTTGTCATCACAATGCTCCATGGCCCTTGTCATCACAATGCTCCATATTACTTCTCATCACAATGTTCCATGACCGTGTTATCACAATGCTCCAGAATTCTTGTCATGACAATGCTCCAGAATTCTTGTCTTCACAATGTTCCATGACCGTGTCATCACAATGCTCCATGGCCCTGGTCACCACAATGCTCCAGATTGCTTGTCATCACACAGTTCCATGACCGTGTCATCACAATGCACCATGGCCCTTGTCATCACAATGCTCCAGAATTCTTGTCATCACAATGTTCCATGACCGTGTCATCACAATGCTCCATGGCCCTTGTCATAACAATGCTCCAGAATTCTTGTCATCACAATATTCCATGACCGTGTCATCACAATGCTCCATGGCCCTTGTCATCACAATGCTCCATATTTCTTGTCATCACAATGTTCCATGACCGTGTCATCACAATGCTCCAGAATTCTTGTCATCACAATGCTCCAGAATTCTTGTCATCACAATGTTCCATGACCGTGTCATCACACTGCTCCATGGCCCTGGTCATCACAATGCTCCAGATTGCTTGTCATCACAAAGTTCCATGACCGTGTCATCACAATGCACCATGGCCCTTTTCATCACAATGCTCCAGAATTCTTGTCATCACAATGTTCCATGACCGTGTCATCACAATGCTCCATGGCGGTTGTCATCATAATGCTCCAGAATTCTTGTCATCACAATGTTCCATGACCATGTCATCACAATGCTCCATGGCCGTTGTCATCACAATGCTAGAAAATTCTTGTCATCACAATGTTCCATGACCGTGTCATCACAATGCTCCATGGCCCTTGTCATCACAATGCTCCTTAATTCTTGTCATCACAATGTTCCATGACCGTGTCATCACAATGCTCCATAATTCTTGTCATCACAATGTTCCATGACCGTGTCATCACAATGCTCCATAATTTTTGTCATCACAATGTTCCATGACGGTGTCATCACAATGCTCCATAATTCTTGTCATCACAATGTTCCATGACCGTGTCATCACAATGCTCCAGAATTCTTGTCATCACAATGCTCCAGAATTCTTGTCATCACAATGCTCCAGAATTATTGTCATCACAATGTTCCATGACCGTGTCATCACAATGCTCCATGGCCCTTGTCATCACAATGCTACAGAATTCTTGTCATCACAATGTTCCATGACCGTGTCATCACAATGTTCCATAATTCTTGTCATCACAATGTTCCATGACCGTGTCATCACAATGCTCCATAATTTTTGTCATCACAATGTTCCATGACGGTGTCATCACAATGCTCCATAATTCTTGTCATCACAATGTTCCATGACCGTGTCATGACAATGCTCCATAATTTTTGTCATCACAATGTTCCATGACCGTGTCATCACAATGCTCCAGAATTCTTGTCATCACAATGTTCCATGACCATGTCATCACAATGCTCCATGGCCCTTGTCATCACAATGCTCCATATTGCTTGTCAGCACAATGTTCCATGACCGTGTCATCACAATGCTCCAGAATTCTTGTCATCACAATGCTCCAGAATTCTTGTCATCACAATGTTCCATGACCGTGTCA
>NW_026645495.1:0-226174 GCF_949987535.1 Balaenoptera acutorostrata | reverse complement strand
GGAAACAGATTTCAGGAGGTAGATTCGAATCGCCTTGAAAGCACATGAAAAGCGGCAAAACGTGGACAATGATGCCCTTGGCCAAAAAGGGCGTATGCGTTTTTTCCTGAATATATTCAGGAAAAAACGCATACGCCCTTTTTGGCCAACCAAGCAACCTGGAAATGCCAATCAGCGCTCCAAAGAAGTCTAGCTTCCCAGCGGGCAAAAGGGCCATGCGGAAAAAAGTGTCCAAACCAGAAATGCAGGACCGGCCATGGAGAAATGGGAGCCTTGCTACGCTGATGGGTGGGATGTAAATTGCCAACAGCCACTCTGGAGAAGTGTACGGTGTGTTCTGAAACATCTAAAAAACACAGCTTGGAGAGCATAGGGCACTTCCACTCATGGGCGTATAAATTGGGAAAACTAAAAATCAGCAAGACACAGGCACCCCAAAGTTTAGGGCTGCTCTGTTGACAAGAACCCCCACTTCATTACACCTTAAATATCCTAGGAAAGAGAAAAATGGATAAAGAAGTTGGGGTCCTCATGTACAATGGAATATCACTCAGCCATGAAATCAACGTCATAAGGCTAGTAGCAGCACGATGAGTGGATTTAGGTACGACGATTCTAAGTGAAATAAGTCACACAGAAAAAGACACTTATCATAAGATATCACTTCTAGAGGGAATGTAAAAACCGCTACACTTGAACTGAATTACAAAACAGAACAGAGTCACACGTTTAGGAAACACACTATGGCTGCTGAACGGGAAAGGTGAGGTGGGGTGATGCATAAAACAAGGGTTTCAAATTAGCTCCGATACCGTTCCATAAACCCAATATGTAAGAGACAAGACCTATTCCTTTTTCAGTGAACTGGACTCAACACCCCCTATTCACCACACAAGAATATATCTGACTAGGAAGAATCTTCAAACCTATGTATTGATATCTCTCTGTAAGTGAGTCAAGGGGGTGTAAAGCGGCATAAACACAGCCGTGAAAAGCAGCTAAACCCCATTATAAAAATAAATTACTTTTCAAAACCCGTGAAACAAAGACAGTGAAAGAGAGAGAAATTCTTACAAAATTCGTTCAGGGGCTGTGATGCAACCTGGATTGACCATATCTAGACCCACAGCTGATTGAGACATCAGGGTGGACACTCTTGGGGCTGAGAGGTTCGGTGAGGTTGGGTGAGCCAACGCAGACCCTTTCAAGTAATACTGCATGGTACCCATCCCATGGGTCCCAAATCTCCAGGTTCAAGGGCATCTTCCTACGTCGAAAACAGGCATGAGAAACCCAGAAGATGGTACACCGTGTGATCGGGAAAGGTTTCTAAAACGCACCTCATTTCTCATCTCCTTTGCTCGGGTTCGCCTTTCCAGCCGATTTACTAGCCATCTCCCTCCTTGGAGAATCAGCACCTTTAACCTCCTGTTCCGTACAGGTTGCAATTTGTCCTGAGGATGAACGGGAAGAGGGGGAACCAATGAGAGACTAGCTCTAGGTGTTGGGACAGGCACAGGTCACTCTATTTTCCCATCAGGAAGAAGAATTAAGCACAAGCTCAGGCTGCCCCCCAGAACCAGAAGAGGGCCTGAAGCAATCCTGCGCTTTTGCGGCCAGCTCCCAAAAAAGCGAGTTGAAAAATGGAGCTCAGGGGCACTGCAATTCACAAACCTGCAGAGTTTTAAATGATACCTCTCGTCCACAAATATATTAAGGGAAGGCTACGAAGAGGCTTTGAAAGCAAGGCAGAATTGCAGGAAACAGATTTCAGGAGGTAGATTCGAATCGCCTTGAAAGCACATGAAAAGCGGCAAAACGTGGACAATGATGCCCTTGGCCAAAAAGGGCGTATGCGTTTTTTCCTGAATATATTCAGGAAAAAACGCATACGCCCTTTTTGGCCAACCAAGCAACCTGGAAAGGCCAATCAGCGCTCCAAAGAAGTCTCGCTTCCCAGCGGGCAAAAGGGCCATGCGGAAAAAAGTGTCCAAACCAGAAATGCAGGACCGGCCATGGAGAAATGGGAGCCTTGCTACGCTGATGGGTGGGATGTAAATTGCCAACAGCCACTCTGGAGAAGTGTACGGTGTGTTCTGAAACATCTAAAAAACACAGCTTGGAGAGCATAGGGCACTTCCACTCATGGGCGTATAAATTGGGAAAACTAAAAATCAGCAAGACACAGGCACCCCAAAGTTTAGGGCTGCTCTGTTGACAAGAACCCCCACTTCATTACACCTTAAATATCCTAGGAAAGAGAAAAATGGATAAAGAAGTTGTGGTCCTCCTGTACAATGGAATATCACTCAGCCATGAAATCCACGTCATAAGGCTAGTAGCAGCACGATGAGTGGATTTAGGTACGACGATTCTAAGTGAAATAAGTCACACAGAAAAAGACACTTATCATAAGATATCACTTCGAGAGGGAATGTAAGAACCGCTACACTTGAACTGAATTACAAAACAGAACAGAGTCACACGTTTAGGAAACACACTATGGATGCTGAACGGGAAAGGTGAGGTGGGGTGATGCATAAAACAAGGGTTTCAAATTAGCTCCGATACCGTTCCATAAACCCAATATGTAAGAGACAAGACCTATTCCTTTTTCAGTGAACTGGACTCAACACCCCCTATTCACCACACAAGAATATATCTGACTAGGAAGAATCTTCAAACCTATGTATTGATATCTCTCTGTAAGTGAGTCAAGGGGGTGTAAAGCGGCATAAACACAGCCGTGAAAAGCAGCTAAACCCCATTATAAAAATAAATTACTTTTCAAAACCCGTGAAACAAAGACAGTGAAAGAGAGAGAAATTCTTACAAAATTCGTTCAGGGGCTGTGATGCAACCTGGATTGACCATATCTAGTCCCACAGCTGATTGAGACATAAGGGTGGACACTCTTGGGGCTGAGAGGTTCGGTGAGGTTGGGTGAGCCAACGCAGACCCTTTCAAGTAATACTGCATGGTACCCATCCCATGGGTCCCAAATCTCCAGGTTCAAGGGCATCTTCCTACATCGAAAACAGGCATGAGAAACCCAGAAGATGGTACACCGTGTGATCGGGAAAGGTTTCTAAAACGCACCTCATTTCTCATCTCCTTTGCTCGGGTTCGCCATTCCAGCCGATTTACTAGCCATCTCCCTCCTTGGAGAATCAGCACCTTTAACCTCCTGTTCCGTAGAGGTTGCAATTTGTCCTGAGGATGAAGGGGAAGAGGGGGAACCAATGAGAGACTAGCTCTAGGTGTTGGGACAGGCACAGGTCACTCTATTTTCCCATCAGGAAGAAGAATTAAGCACAAGCTCAGCCTGCCCCCCAGAACCAGAAGAGGGCCTGAAGCAATCCTGCGCTTTTGCGGCCAGCTCCCAAAAAAGCGAGTTGAAAAATGGAGCTCAGGGGCACTGCAATTCACAAACCTGCAGAGTTTTAAATGATACCTCTCGTCCACAAATATATTAAGGGAAGGCTACGAAGAGGCTTTGAAAGCAAGGCAGAATTGCAGGAAACAGATTTCAGGAGGTAGATTCGAATCGCCTTGAAAGCACATGAAAAGCGGCAAAACGTGGACAATGATGCCCTTGGCCAAAAAGGGCGTATGCGTTTTTTCCTGAATATATTCAGGAAAAAACGCATACGCCCTTTTTGGCCAACCAAGCAACCTGGAAATGCCAATCAGCGCTCCAAAGAAGTCTAGCTTCCCAGCGGGCAAAAGGGCCATGCGGAAAAAAGTGTCCAAACCAGAAATGCAGGACCGGCCATGGAGAAATGGGAGCCTTGCTACGCTGATGGGTGGGATGTAAATTGCCAACAGCCACTCTGGAGAAGTGTACGGTGTGTTCTGAAACATCTAAAAAACACAGCTTGGAGAGCATAGGGCACTTCCACTCATGGGCGTATAAATTGGGAAAACTAAAAATCAGCAAGACACAGGCACCCCAAAGTTTAGGGCTGCTCTGTTGACAAGAACCCCCACTTCATTACACCTTAAATATCCTAGGAAAGAGAAAAATGGATAAAGAAGTTGGGGTCCTCATGTACAATGGAATATCACTCAGCCATGAAATCAACGTCATAAGGCTAGTAGCAGCACGATGAGTGGATTTAGGTACGACGATTCTAAGTGAAATAAGTCACACAGAAAAAGACACTTATCATAAGATATCACTTCTAGAGGGAATGTAAAAACCGCTACACTTGAACTGAATTACAAAACAGAACAGAGTCACACGTTTAGGAAACACACTATGGCTGCTGAACGGGAAAGGTGAGGTGGGGTGATGCATAAAACAAGGGTTTCAAATTAGCTCCGATACCGTTCCATAAACCCAATATGTAAGAGACAAGACCTATTCCTTTTTCAGTGAACTGGACTCAACACCCCCTATTCACCACACAAGAATATATCTGACTAGGAAGAATCTTCAAACCTATGTATTGATATCTCTCTGTAAGTGAGTCAAGGGGGTGTAAAGCGGCATAAACACAGCCGTGAAAAGCAGCTAAACCCCATTATAAAAATAAATTACTTTTCAAAACCCGTGAAACAAAGACAGTGAAAGAGAGAGAAATTCTTACAAAATTCGTTCAGGGGCTGTGATGCAACCTGGATTGACCATATCTAGACCCACAGCTGATTGAGACATCAGGGTGGACACTCTTGGGGCTGAGAGGTTCGGTGAGGTTGGGTGAGCCAACGCAGACCCTTTCAAGTAATACTGCATGGTACCCATCCCATGGGTCCCAAATCTCCAGGTTCAAGGGCATCTTCCTACGTCGAAAACAGGCATGAGAAACCCAGAAGATGGTACACCGTGTGATCGGGAAAGGTTTCTAAAACGCACCTCATTTCTCATCTCCTTTGCTCGGGTTCGCCTTTCCAGCCGATTTACTAGCCATCTCCCTCCTTGGAGAATCAGCACCTTTAACCTCCTGTTCCGTACAGGTTGCAATTTGTCCTGAGGATGAACGGGAAGAGGGGGAACCAATGAGAGACTAGCTCTAGGTGTTGGGACAGGCACAGGTCACTCTATTTTCCCATCAGGAAGAAGAATTAAGCACAAGCTCAGGCTGCCCCCCAGAACCAGAAGAGGGCCTGAAGCAATCCTGCGCTTTTGCGGCCAGCTCCCAAAAAAGCGAGTTGAAAAATGGAGCTCAGGGGCACTGCAATTCACAAACCTGCAGAGTTTTAAATGATACCTCTCGTCCACAAATATATTAAGGGAAGGCTACGAAGAGGCTTTGAAAGCAAGGCAGAATTGCAGGAAACAGATTTCAGGAGGTAGATTCGAATCGCCTTGAAAGCACATGAAAAGCGGCAAAACGTGGACAATGATGCCCTTGGCCAAAAAGGGCGTATGCGTTTTTTCCTGAATATATTCAGGAAAAAACGCATACGCCCTTTTTGGCCAACCAAGCAACCTGGAAAGGCCAATCAGCGCTCCAAAGAAGTCTCGCTTCCCAGCGGGCAAAAGGGCCATGCGGAAAAAAGTGTCCAAACCAGAAATGCAGGACCGGCCATGGAGAAATGGGAGCCTTGCTACGCTGATGGGTGGGATGTAAATTGCCAACAGCCACTCTGGAGAAGTGTACGGTGTGTTCTGAAACATCTAAAAAACACAGCTTGGAGAGCATAGGGCACTTCCACTCATGGGCGTATAAATTGGGAAAACTAAAAATCAGCAAGACACAGGCACCCCAAAGTTTAGGGCTGCTCTGTTGACAAGAACCCCCACTTCATTACACCTTAAATATCCTAGGAAAGAGAAAAATGGATAAAGAAGTTGTGGTCCTCCTGTACAATGGAATATCACTCAGCCATGAAATCCACGTCATAAGGCTAGTAGCAGCACGATGAGTGGATTTAGGTACGACGATTCTAAGTGAAATAAGTCACACAGAAAAAGACACTTATCATAAGATATCACTTCGAGAGGGAATGTAAGAACCGCTACACTTGAACTGAATTACAAAACAGAACAGAGTCACACGTTTAGGAAACACACTATGGATGCTGAACGGGAAAGGTGAGGTGGGGTGATGCATAAAACAAGGGTTTCAAATTAGCTCCGATACCGTTCCATAAACCCAATATGTAAGAGACAAGACCTATTCCTTTTTCAGTGAACTGGACTCAACACCCCCTATTCACCACACAAGAATATATCTGACTAGGAAGAATCTTCAAACCTATGTATTGATATCTCTCTGTAAGTGAGTCAAGGGGGTGTAAAGCGGCATAAACACAGCCGTGAAAAGCAGCTAAACCCCATTATAAAAATAAATTACTTTTCAAAACCCGTGAAACAAAGACAGTGAAAGAGAGAGAAATTCTTACAAAATTCGTTCAGGGGCTGTGATGCAACCTGGATTGACCATATCTAGTCCCACAGCTGATTGAGACATAAGGGTGGACACTCTTGGGGCTGAGAGGTTCGGTGAGGTTGGGTGAGCCAACGCAGACCCTTTCAAGTAATACTGCATGGTACCCATCCCATGGGTCCCAAATCTCCAGGTTCAAGGGCATCTTCCTACATCGAAAACAGGCATGAGAAACCCAGAAGATGGTACACCGTGTGATCGGGAAAGGTTTCTAAAACGCACCTCATTTCTCATCTCCTTTGCTCGGGTTCGCCATTCCAGCCGATTTACTAGCCATCTCCCTCCTTGGAGAATCAGCACCTTTAACCTCCTGTTCCGTAGAGGTTGCAATTTGTCCTGAGGATGAAGGGGAAGAGGGGGAACCAATGAGAGACTAGCTCTAGGTGTTGGGACAGGCACAGGTCACTCGATTTTCCCATCAGGAAGAAGAATTAAGCACAAGCTCAGCCTGCCCCCCAGAACCAGAAGAGGGCCTGAAGCAATCCTGCGCTTTTGCGGCCAGCTCCCAAAAAAGCGAGTTGAAAAATGGAGCTCAGGGGCACTGCAATTCACAAACCTGCAGAGTTTTAAATGATACCTCTCGTCCACAAATATATTAAGGGAAGGCTACGAAGAGGCTTTGAAAGCAAGGCAGAATTGCAGGAAACAGATTTCAGGAGGTAGATTCGAATCGCCTTGAAAGCACATGAAAAGCGGCAAAACGTGGACAATGATGCCCTTGGCCAAAAAGGGCGTATGCGTTTTTTCCTGAATATATTCAGGAAAAAACGCATACGCCCTTTTTGGCCAACCAAGCAACCTGGAAATGCCAATCAGCGCTCCAAAGAAGTCTAGCTTCCCAGCGGGCAAAAGGGCCATGCGGAAAAAAGTGTCCAAACCAGAAATGCAGGACCGGCCATGGAGAAATGGGAGCCTTGCTACGCTGATGGGTGGGATGTAAATTGCCAACAGCCACTCTGGAGAAGTGTACGGTGTGTTCTGAAACATCTAAAAAACACAGCTTGGAGAGCATAGGGCACTTC
This sequence comes from Balaenoptera acutorostrata, assembly GCF_949987535.1. Taxonomy (NCBI): domain Eukaryota; kingdom Metazoa; phylum Chordata; class Mammalia; order Artiodactyla; family Balaenopteridae; genus Balaenoptera; species Balaenoptera acutorostrata. Next base: position 218,757 of record NW_026645495.1, on the reverse strand, counting down.
CACTCATGGGCGTATAAATTGGGAAAACTAAAAATCAGCAAGACACAGGCACCCCAAAGTTTAGGGCTGCTCTGTTGACAAGAACCCCCACTTCATTACACCTTAAATATCCTAGGAAAGAGAAAAATGGATAAAGAAGTTGGGGTCCTCATGTACAATGGAATATCACTCAGCCATGAAATCAACGTCATAAGGCTAGTAGCAGCACGATGAGTGGATTTAGGTACGACGATTCTAAGTGAAATAAGTCACACAGAAAAAGACACTTATCATAAGATATCACTTCTAGAGGGAATGTAAAAACCGCTACACTTGAACTGAATTACAAAACAGAACAGAGTCACACGTTTAGGAAACACACTATGGCTGCTGAACGGGAAAGGTGAGGTGGGGTGATGCATAAAACAAGGGTTTCAAATTAGCTCCGATACCGTTCCATAAACCCAATATGTAAGAGACAAGACCTATTCCTTTTTCAGTGAACTGGACTCAACACCCCCTATTCACCACACAAGAATATATCTGACTAGGAAGAATCTTCAAACCTATGTATTGATATCTCTCTGTAAGTGAGTCAAGGGGGTGTAAAGCGGCATAAACACAGCCGTGAAAAGCAGCTAAACCCCATTATAAAAATAAATTACTTTTCAAAACCCGTGAAACAAAGACAGTGAAAGAGAGAGAAATTCTTACAAAATTCGTTCAGGGGCTGTGATGCAACCTGGATTGACCATATCTAGACCCACAGCTGATTGAGACATCAGGGTGGACACTCTTGGGGCTGAGAGGTTCGGTGAGGTTGGGTGAGCCAACGCAGACCCTTTCAAGTAATACTGCATGGTACCCATCCCATGGGTCCCAAATCTCCAGGTTCAAGGGCATCTTCCTACGTCGAAAACAGGCATGAGAAACCCAGAAGATGGTACACCGTGTGATCGGGAAAGGTTTCTAAAACGCACCTCATTTCTCATCTCCTTTGCTCGGGTTCGCCATTCCAGCCGATTTACTAGCCATCTCCCTCCTTGGAGAATCAGCACCTTTAACCTCCTGTTCCGTACAGGTTGCAATTTGTCCTGAGGATGAACGGGAAGAGGGGGAACCAATGAGAGACTAGCTCTAGGTGTTGGGACAGGCACAGGTCACTCTATTTTCCCATCAGGAAGAAGAATTAAGCACAAGCTCAGCCTGCCCCCAAGAACCAGAAGAGGGCCTGAAGCAATCCTGCGCTTTTGTGGCCAGCTCCCAAAAAAGCGAGTTGAAAAATGGTGCTCAGGGGCACTGCAATTCACAAACCTGCAGAGTTTTAAATGATACCTCTCGTCCACAAATATATTAAGGGAAGGCTACGAAGAGGCTTTGAAAGCAAGGCAGAATTGCAGGAAACAGATTTCAGGAGGTAGATTCGAATCGCCTTGAAAGCACATGAAAAGCGGCAAAACGTGGACAATGATGCCCTTGGCCAAAAAGGGCGTATGCGTTTTTTCCTGAATATATTCAGGAAAAAACGCATACGCCCTTTTTGGCCAACCAAGCAACCTGGAAATGCCAATCAGCGCTCCAAAGAAGTCTAGCTTCCCAGCGGGCAAAAGGGCCATGCGGAAAAAAGTGTCCAAACCAGAAATGCAGGACCGGCCATGGAGAAATGGGAGCCTTGCTACGCTGATGGGTGGGATGTAAATTGCCAACAGCCACTCTGGAGAAGTGTACGGTGTGTTCTGAAACATCTAAAAAACACAGCTTGGAGAGCATAGGGCACTTCCACTCATGGGCGTATAAATTGGGAAAACTAAAAATCAGCAAGACACAGGCACCCCAAAGTTTAGGGCTGCTCTGTTGACAAGAACCCCCACTTCATTACACCTTAAATATCCTAGGAAAGAGAAAAATGGATAAAGAAGTTGTGGTCCTCATGTACAATGGAATATCACTCAGCCATGAAATCAACGTCATAAGGCTAGTAGCAGCACGATGAGTGGATTTAGGTACGACGATTCTAAGTGAAATAAGTCACACAGAAAAAGACACTTATCATAAGATATCACTTCTAGAGGGAATGTAAAAACCGCTACACTTGAACTGAATTACAAAACAGAACAGAGTCACACGTTTAGAAAACACACTATGCCTGCTGAACGGGCAAGGTGAGGTGGGGTGATGCATAAAACAAGGGTTTCAAATTAGCTCAGATACCGTTCCATAAACCCAATATGTAAGAGACAAGACCTATTCCTTTTTCAGTGAACTGGACTCAACACCCCCTATTCACCGCACAAGAATATATCTGACTAGTAAGAATCTTCAAACCTATGTATTGATATCTCTCTGTAAGTGAGTCAAGGGGGTGTAAAGCGGCATAAACACAGCCGTGAAAAGCAGCTAAACCCCATTATAAAAATAAATTACTTTTCAAAACCCGTGAAACAAAGACAGTGAAAGAGAGAGAAATTCTTACAAAATTCGTTCAGGGGCTGTGATGCAACCTGGATTGACCATATCTAGACCCACAGCAGATTGAGACATAAGGGTGGACACTCTTGGGGCTGAGAGGTTCGGTGAGGTTGGGTGAGCCAACGCAGACCCTTTCAAGTAATACTGCATGGTACCCATCCCATGGGTCCCAAATCTCCAGGTTCAAGGGCATCTTCCTACATCGAAAACAGGCATGAGAAACCCAGAAGATGGTACACCGTGTGATCGGGAAAGGTTTCTAAAACGCACCTCATTTCTCATCTCCTTTGCTCGGGTTCGCCATTCCAGCCGATTTACTAGCCATCTCCCTCCTTGGAGAATCAGCACCTGTAACCTCCTGTTCCGTACAGGTTGCAATTTGTCCTGAGGATGAACGGGAAGAGGGGGAACCAATGAGAGACTAGCTCTAGGTGTTGGGACAGGCACAGGTCACTCTATTTTCCCATCAGGAAGAAGAATTAAGCACAAGCTCAGCCTGCCCCCCAGAACCAGAAGAGGGCCTGAAGCAATCCTGCGCTTTTGCGGCCAGCTCACAAAAAAGCGAGTTGAAAAATGGTGCTCAGGGGCACTGCAATTCACAAACCTGCAGAGTTTTAAATGATACCTCTCGTCCACAAATATATTAAGGGAAGGCTACGAAGAGGCTTTGAAAGCAAGGCAGAATTGCAGGAAACAGATTTCAGGAGGTAGATTCGAATCGCCTTGAAAGCACATGAAAAGCGGCAAAACGTGGACAATGATGCCCTTGGCCAAAAAGGGCGTATGCGTTTTTTCCTGAATATATTCAGGAAAAAACGCATACGCCCTTTTTGGCCAACCAAGCAACCTGGAAATGCCAATCAGCGCTCCAAAGAAGTCTAGCTTCCCAGCGGGCAAAAGGGCCATGCGGAAAAAAGTGTCCAAACCAGAAATGCAGGACCGGCCATGGAGAAATGGGAGCCTTGCTACGCTGATGGGTGGGATGTAAATTGCCAACAGCCACTCTGGAGAAGTGTACGGTGTGTTCTGAAACATCTAAAAAACACAGCTTGGAGAGCATAGGGCACTTCCACTCATGGGCGTATAAATTGGGAAAACTAAAAATCAGCAAGACACAGGCACCCCAAAGTTTAGGGCTGCTCTGTTGACAAGAACCCCCACTTCATTACACCTTAAATATCCTAGGAAAGAGAAAAATGGATAAAGAAGTTGTGGTCCTCATGTACAATGGAATATCACTCAGCCATGAAATCAACGTCATAAGGCTAGTAGCAGCACGATGAGTGGATTTAGGTACGACGATTCTAAGTGAAATAAGTCACACAGAAAAAGACACTTATCATAAGATATCACTTCTAGAGGGAATGTAAAAACCGCTACACTTGAACTGAATTACAAAACAGAACAGAGTCACACGTTTAGAAAACACACTATGCCTGCTGAACGGGCAAGGTGAGGTGGGGTGATGCATAAAACAAGGGTTTCAAATTAGCTCAGATACCGTTCCATAAACCCAATATGTAAGAGACAAGACCTATTCCTTTTTCAGTGAACTGGACTCAACACCCCCTATTCACCGCACAAGAATATATCTGACTAGTAAGAATCTTCAAACCTATGTATTGATATCTCTCTGTAAGTGAGTCAAGGGGTTGTAAAGCAGCATAAACACAGCCGTGAAAAGCAGCTAAACCCCATTATAAAAATAAATTACTTTTCAAAACCCGTGAAACAAAGACAGTGAAAGAGAGAGAAATTCTTACAAAATTCGTTCAGGGGCTGTGATGCAACCTGGATTGACCATATCTAGACCCACAGCTGATTGAGACATAAGAGTGGACACTCTTGGGGCTGAGAGGTTCGGTGAGGTTGGGTGAGCCAACGCAGACCCTTTCAAGTAATACTGCATGGTACCCATCCCATGGGTCCCAAATCTCCAGGTTCAAGGGCATCTTCCTATGTCGAAAACAGGCATGAGAAACCCAGAAGATGGTACACCGTGTGATCGGGAAAGGTTTCTAAAACGCACCTCATTTCTCATCTCCTTTGCTCGGGTTCGCCATTCCAGCCGATTTACTAGCCATCTCCCTCCTTGGAGAATCAGCACCTTTAACCTCCTGTTCCGTACAGGTTGCAATTTGTCCTGAGGATGAACGGGAAGAGGGGGAACCAATGAGAGACTAGCTCTAGGTGTTGGGACAGGCACAGGTCACTCTATTTTCCCATCAGGAAGAAGAATTAAGCACAAGCTCAGCCTGCCCCCCAGAACCAGAAGAGGGCCTGAAGCAATCCTGCGCTTTTGCGGCCAGCTCCCAAAAAAGCGAGTTGAAAAATGGAGCTCAGGGGCACTGCAATTCACAAACCTGCAGAGTTTTAAATGATACCTCTCGTCCACAAATATATTAAGGGAAGGCTACGAAGAGGCTTTGAAAGCAAGGCAGAATTGCAGGAAACAGATTTCAGGAGGTAGATTCGAATCGCCTTGAAAGCACATGAAAAGCGGCAAAACGTGGACAATGATGCCCTTGGCCAAAAAGGGCGTATGCGTTTTTTCCTGAATATATTCAGGAAAAAACGCATACGCCCTTTTTGGCCAACCAAGCAACCTGGAAAGGCCAATCAGCGCTCCAAAGAAGTCTAGCTTCCCAGCAGGCAAAAGGGCCATGCGGAAAAAAGTGTCCAAACCAGAAATGCAGGATCGGCCATGGAGAAATGGGAGCCTTGCTACGCTGATGGGTGGGATGTAAATTGCCAACAGCCACTCTGGAGAAGTGTACGGTGTGTTCTGAAACATCTAAAAAACACAGCTTGGAGAGCATAGGGCACTTCCACTCATGGGCGTATAAATTGGGAAAACTAAAAATCAGAAAGACACAGGCACCCCAAAGTTTAGGGCTGCTCTGTTGACAAGAACCCCCACTTCATTACACCTTAAATATCCTAGGAAAGAGAAAAATGGATAAAGAAGTTGTGGTCCTCCTGTACAATGGAATATCACTCAGCCATGAAATCCACGTCATAAGGCTAGTAGCAGCACGATGAGTGGATTTAGGTACGACGATTCTAAGTGAAATAAGTCACACAGAAAAAGACACTTATCATAAGATATCACTTCGAGAGGGAATGTAAAAACCGCTACACTTGAACTGAATTACAAAACAGAACAGAGTCACACGTTTAGGAAACACACTATGGCTGCTGAACGGGAAAGGTGAGGTGGGGTGATGCATAAAACAAGGGTTTCAAATTAGCTCCGATACCGTTCCATAAACCCAATATGTAAGAGACAAGACCTATTCCTTTTTCAGTGAACTGGACTCAACACCCCCTATTCACCGCACAAGAATATATCTGACTAGTAAGAATCTTCAAACCTATGTATTGATATCTCTCTGTAAGTGAGTCAAGGGGGTGTAAAGCGCCATAAACACAGCCGTGAAAAGCAGCTAAACCCCATTATAAAAATAAATTACTTTTCAAAACCCGTGAAAGAAAGATAGTGAAAGAGAGAGAAATTCTTAAAAATTCGTTCAGGGGCTGTGATGCAACCTGGATTGACCATATCTAGACCCACAGCTGATTGAGACATAAGGGTGGACACTCTTGGGGCTGAGAGGTTCGGTGAGGTTGGGTGAGCCAACGCAGACCCTTTCAAGTAATACTGCATGGTACCCATCCCATGGGTCCCAAATCTCCAGGTTCAAGGGCATCTTCCTACGTCGAAAACAGGCATGAGAACCCCAGAAGATGGTACACCGTGTGATCGGGAAAGGTTTCTAAAACGCACCTCATTTCTCATCTCCTTTGCTCGGGTTCGCCATTCCAGCCGATTTACTAGCCATCTCCCTCCTTGGAGAATCAGCACCTTTACCCTCCTGTTCCGTACAGGTTGCAATTTGTCCTGAGGATGAACGGGAAGAGGGGGAACCAATGAGAGACTAGCTCTAGGTGTTGGGACAGGCACAGGTCACTCTATTTTCCCATCAGGAAGAAGAATTAAGCACAAGCTCAGCCTGCCCCCCAGAACCAGAAGAGGGCCTGAAGCAATCCTGCGCTTTTGCGGCCAGCTCCCAAAAAAGCGAGTTGAAAAATGGAGCTCAGGGGCACTGCAATTCACAAACCTGCAGAGTTTTAAATGATACCTCTCGTCCACAAATATATTAAGGGAAGGCAACGAAGAGGCTTTGAAAGCAAGGCAGAATTGCAGGAAACAGATTTCAGGAGGTAGATTCGAATCGCCTTGAAAGCACATGAAAAGCGGCAAAACGTGGACAATGATGCCCTTGGCCAAAAAGGGCGTATGCGTTTTTTCCTGAATATATTCAGGAAAAAACGCATACGCCCTTTTTGGCCAACCAAGCAACCTGGAAAGGCCAATCAGCGCTCCAAAGAAGTCTAGCTTCCCAGCGGGCAAAAGGGCCATGCGGAAAAAAGTGTCCAAACCAGAAATGCAGGACCGGCCATGGAGAAATGGGAGCCTTGCTACGCTGATGGGTGGGATGTAAATTGCCAACAGCCACTCTGGAGAAGTGTACGGTGTGTTCTGAAACATCTAAAAAACACAGCTTGGAGAGCATAGGGCACTTCCACTCATGGGCGTATAAATTGGGAAAACTAAAAATCAGCAAGACACAGGCACCCCAAACTTTAGGGCTGCTCTGTTGACAAGAACCCCCACTTCATTACACCTTAAATATCCTAGGAAAGAGAAAAATGGATAAAGAAGTTGGGGTCCTCATGTACAATGGAATATCACTCAGCCATGAAATCAACGTCATAAGGCTAGTAGCAGCACGATGAGTGGATTTAGGTACGACGATTCTAAGTGAAATAAGTCACACAGAAAAAGACACTTATCATAAGATATCACTTCTAGAGGGAATGTAAAAACCGCTACACTTGAACTGAATTACAAAACAGAACAGAGTCACACGTTTAGAAAACACACTATGGCTGCTGAACGGGCAAGGTGAGGTGGGGTGATGCATAAAACAAGGGTTTCAAATTAGCTCAGATACCGTTCCATAAACCCAATATGTAAGAGACAAGACCTATTCCTTTTTCAGTGAACTGGACTCAACACCCCCTATTCACCGCACAAGAATATATCTGACTAGTAAGAATCTTCAAACCTATGTATTGATATCTCTCTGTAAGTGAGTCAAGGGGGTGTAAAGCGCCATAAACACAGCCGTGAAAAGCAGCTAAACCCCATTATAAAAATAAATTACTTTTCAAAACCCGTGAAACAAAGACAGTGAAAGAGAGAGAAATTCTTACAAAATTCGTTCAGGGGCTGTGATGCAACCTGGATTGACCATATCTAGACCCACAGCTGATTGAGACATAAGGGTGGACACTCTTGGGGCTGAGAGGTTCGGTGAGGTTGGGTGAGCCAACGCAGACCCTTTCAAGTAATACTGCATGGTACCCATCCGATGGGTCCCAAATCTCCAGGTTCAAGGGCATCTTCCTACATCGAAAACAGGCATGAGAAACCCAGAAGATGGTACACCGTGTGATCGGGAAAGGTTTCTAAAACGCACCTCATTTCTCATCTCCTTTGCTCGGGTTCGCCATTCCAGCCGATTTACTAGCCATCTCCCTCCTTGGAGAATCAGCACCTTTAACCTCCTGTTCCGTACAGGTTGCAATTTGTCCTGAGGATGAACGGGAAGAGGAGGAACCAATGAGAGACTAGCTCTAGGTGTTGGGACAGGCACAGGTCACTCTATTTTCCCATCAGGAAGAAGAATTAAGCACAAGCTCAGCCTGCCCCCCAGAACCAGAAGAGGGCCTGAAGCAATCCTGCGCTTTTGCGGCCAGCTCCCAAAAAAGCGAGTTGAAAAATGGAGCTCAGGGGCACTGCAATTCACAAACCTGCAGAGTTTTAAATGATACCTCTCGTCCACAAATATATTAAGGGAAGGCAACGAAGAGGCTTTGAAAGCAAGGCAGAATTGCAGGAAACAGATTTCAGGAGGTAGATTCGAATCGCCTTGATAGCACATGAAAAGCGGCAAAACGTGGACAATGATGCCCTTGGCCAAAAAGGGCGTATGCGTTTTTTCCTGAATATATTCAGGAAAAAACGCATACGCCCTTTTTGGCCAACCAAGCAACCTGGAAAGGCCAATCAGTGCTCCAAAGAAGTCTCGCTTCCCAGCGGGCAAAAGGGCCATGCGGAAAAAAGTGTCCAAACCAGAAATGCAGGACCGGCCATGGAGAAATGGGAGCCTTGCTACGCTGATGGGTGGGATGTAAATTGCCAACAGCCACTCTGGAGAAGTGTACGGTGTGTTCTGAAACATCTAAAAAACACAGCTTGGAGAGCATAGGGCACTTCCACTCATGGGCGTATAAATTGGGAAAACTAAAAATCAGCAAGACACAGGCACCCCAAAGTTTAGGGCTGCTCTGTTGACAAGAACCCCCACTTCATTACACCTTAAATATCCTAGGAAAGAGAAAAATGGATAAAGAAGTTGGGGTCCTCATGTACAATGGAATACCACTCAGCCATGAAATCAACGTCATAAGGCTAGTAGCAGCACGATGAGTGGATTTAGGTACGACGATTCTAAGTGAAATAAGTCACACAGAAAAACACACCTATCATAAGATATCACTTCTAGAGGGAATGTAAAAACCGCTACACTTGAACTGAATTACAAAACAGAACAGAGTCACACGTTTAGAAAACACACTATGGCTGCTGAACGGACAAGGTGAGGTGGGGTGATGCATAAAACAAGGGTTTCAAATTAGCTCCGATACCGTTCCATAAACCCAATATGTAAGAGACAAGACCTATTCCTTTTTCAGTGAACTGGACTCAACACCCCCTATTCACCGCACAAGAATATATCTGACTAGTAAGAATCTTCAAACCTATGTATTGATATCTCTCTGTAAGTGAGTCAAGGGGGTGTAAAGCGGCATAAACACAGCCGTGAAAAGCAGCTAAACCCCATTATAAAAATAAATTACTTTTCAAAACCCGTGAAACAAAGACAGTGAAAGAGAGAGAAATTCTTACAAAATTCGTTCAGGGGCTGTGATGCAACCTGGATTGACCATATCTAGACCCACAGCTGATTGAGACATCAGGGTGGACACTCTTGGGGCTGAGAGGTTCGGTGAGGTTGGGTGAGCCAACGCAGACCCTTTCAAGTAATACTGCATGGTACCCATCCCATGGGTCCCAAATCTCCAGGTTCAAGGGCATCTTCCTACGTCGAAAACAGGCATGAGAAACCCAGAAGATGGTACACCGTGTGATCGGGAAAGGTTTCTAAAACGCACCTCATTTCTCACCTCCTTTGCTCGGGTTCGCCATTCCAGCCGATTTACTAGCCATCTCCCTCCTTGGAGAATCAGCACCTTTACCCTCCTGTTCCGTACAGGTTGCAATTTGTCCTGAGGATGAACGGGAAGAGGGGGAACCAATGAGAGACTAGCTCTAGGTGTTGGGACAGGCACAGGTCACTCTATTTTCCCATCAGGAAGAAGAATTAAGCACAAGCTCAGCCTGCCCCCCAGAACCAGAAGAGGGCCTGAAGCAATCGTGCGCTTTTGCGGCCAGCTCCCAAAAAAGCGAGTTGAAAAATGGAGCTCAGGGGCACTGCAATTCACAAACCTGCAGAGTTTTAAATGATACCTCTCGTCCACAAATATATTAAGGGAAGGCAACGAAGAGGCTTTGAAAGCAAGGCAGAATTGCAGGAAACAGATTTCAGGAGGTAGATTCGAATCGCCTTGATAGCACATGAAAAGCGGCAAAACGTGGACAATGATGCCCTTGGCCAAAAAGGGCGTATGCGTTGTTTCCTGAATATATTCAGGAAACAACGCATACGCCCTTTTTGGCCAACCAAGCAACCTGGAAAGGCCAATCAGCGCTCCAAAGAAGTCTCGCTTCCCAGCGGGCAAAAGGGCCATGCGGAAAAAAGTGTCCAAACCAGAAATGCAGGACCGGCCATGGAGAAATGGGAGCCTTGCTACGCTGATGGGTGGGATGTAAATTGCCAACAGCCACTCTGGAGAAGTGTACGGTGTGTTCTGAAACATCTAAAAAACACAGCTTGGAGAGCATAGGGCACTTCCACTCATGGGCGTATAAATTGGGAAAACTAAAAATCAGCAAGACACAGGCACCCCAAAGTTTAGGGCTGCTCTGTTGACAAGAACCCCCACTTCATTACACCTTAAATATCCTAGGAAAGAGAAAAATGGATAAAGAAGTTGGGGTCCTCATGTACAATGGAATATCACTCAGCCATGAAATCAACGTCATAAGGCTAGTAGCAGCACGATGAGTGGATTTAGGTACGACGATTCTAAGTGAAATAAGTCACACAGAAAAACACACCTATCATAAGATACCACTTCTAGAGGGAATGTAAAAACCGCTACACTTGAACTGAATTACAAAACAGAACAGAGTCACACGTTTAGAAAACACACTATGGCTGCTGAACGGGCAAGGTGAGGTGGGGTGATGCATAAAACAAGGGTTTCAAATTAGCTCAGATACCGTTCCATAAACCCAATATGTAAGAGACAAGACCTATTCCTTTTTCAGTGAACTGGACTCAACACCCCCTATTCACCGCACAAGAATATATCTGACTAGTAAGAATCTTCAAACCTATGTATTGATATCTCTCTGTAAGTGAGTCAAGGGGGTGTAAAGCGGCATAAACACAGCCGTGAAAAGCAGCTAAACCCCATTATAAAAATAAATTACTTTTCAAAACCCGTGAAACAAAGACAGTGAAAGAGAGAGAAATTCTTACAAAATTCGTTCAGGGGCTGTGATGCAACCTGGATTGACCATATCTAGACCCACAGCTGATTGAGACATAAGGGTGGACAGTCTTGGGGCTGAGAGGTTCGGTGAGGTTGGGTGAGCCAACGCAGACCCTTTCAAGTAATACTGCATGGTACCCATCCCATGGGTCCCAAATCTCCAGGTTCAAGGGCATCTTCCTACGTCGAAAACAGGCATGAGAAACCCAGAAGATGGTACACCGTGTGATCGGGAAAGGTTTCTAAAACGCACCTCATTTCTCATCTCCTTTGCTCGGGTTCGCCATTCCAGCCGATTTACTAGCCATCTCCCTCCTTGGAGAATCAGCACCTTTACCCTCCTGTTCCGTACAGGTTGCAATTTGTCCTGAGGATGAACGGGAAGAGGGGGAACCAATGAGAGACTAGCTCCAGGGGTTGGGACAGGCACAGGTCACTCTATTTTCCCATCAGGAAGAAGAATTAAGCACAAGCTCAGCCTGCCCCCCAGAACCAGAAGAGGGCGTGAAGCAATCCTGCGCTTTTGCGGCCAGCTCCCAAAAAAGCGAGTTGAAAAATGGAGCTCAGGGGCACTGCAACTCACAAATCTGCAGAGTTTTAAATGATACCTCTCGTCCACAAATATATTAAGGGAAGGCAACGAAGAGGCTTTGAAAGCAAGGCAGAATTGCAGGAAACAGATTTCAGGAGGTAGATTCTAATCGCCTTGAAAGCACATGAAAAGCGGCAAAACGTGGACAATGATGCCCTTGGCCAAAAAGGGCGTATGCGTTTTTTCCTGAATATATTCAGGAAAAAACGCATACGCCCTTTTTGGCCAACCAAGCAACCTGGAAAGGCCAATCAGCGCTCCAAAGAAGTCTCGCTTCCCAGCGGGCAAAAGGGCCATGCGGAAAAAAGTGTCCAAACCAGAAATGCAGGACCGGCCATGGAGAAATGGGAGCCTTGCTACGCTGATGGGTGGGATGTAAATTGCCAACAGCCACTCTGGAGAAGTGTACGGTGTGTTCTGAAACATCTAAAAAACACAGCTTGGAGAGCATAGGGCACTTCCACTCATGGGCGTATAAATTGGGAAAACTAAAAATCAGCAAGACACAGGCACCCCCAAAGTTTAGGGCTGCTCTGTTGACAAGAACCCCCACTTCATTACACCTTAAATATCCTAGGAAAGAGAAAAATGGATAAAGAAGTTGGGGTCCTCATGTACAATGGAATATCACTCAGCCATGAAATCAACGTCATAAGGCTAGTAGCAGCACGATGAGTGGATTTAGGTACGACGATTCTAAGTGAAATAAGTCACACAGAAAAAGACACTTATCATAAGATATCACTTCTAGAGGGAATGTAAAAACCGCTACACTTGAACTGAATTACAAAACAGAACAGAGTCACACGTTTAGAAAACACACTATGGCTGCTGAACGGGAAAGGTGAGGTGGGGTGATGCATAAAACAAGGGTTTCAAATTAGCTCCGATACCGTTCCATAAACCCAATATGTAAGAGACAAGACCTATTCCTTTTTCCGTGAACTGGACTCAACACCCCCTATTCACCGCACAAGAATATATCTGACTAGTAAGAATCTTCAAACCTATGTATTGATATCTCTCTGTAAGTGAGTCAAGGGGGTGTAAAGCGGCATAAACACAGCCGTGAAAAGCAGCTAAACCCCATTATAAAAATAAATTACTTTTCAAAACCCGTGAAACAAAGACAGTGAAAGAGAGAGAAATTCTTACAAAATTCGTTCAGGGGCTGTGATGCAACCTGGATTGACCATATCTAGACCCACAGCTGATTGAGACATCAGGGTGGACACTCTTGGGGCTGAGAGGTTTGGTGAGGTTGGGTGAGCCAACGCAGACCCTTTCAAGTAATACTGCATGGTACCCATCCCATGGGTCCCAAATCTCCAGGTTCAAGGGCATCTTCCTACGTCGAAAACAGGCATGAGAAACCCAGAAGATGGTACACCGTGTGATCGGGAAAGGTTTCTAAAACGCACCTCATTTCTCATCTCCTTTGCTCGGGTTCGCCATTCCAGCCGATTTACTAGCCATCTCCCTCCTTGGAGAATCAGCACCTTTACCCTCCTGTTCCGTACAGGTTGCAATTTGTCCTGAGGATGAACGGGAAGAGGGGGAACCAATGAGAGACTAGCTCTAGGTGTTGGGACAGGCACAGGTCACTCTATTTTCCCATCAGGAAGAAGAATTAAGCACAAGCTCAGCCGGCCCCCCAGAACCAGAAGAGGGCCTGAAGCAATCCTGCGCTTTTGCGGCCAGCTCCCAAAAAAGCGAGTTGAAAAATGGAGCTCAGGGGCACTGCAACTCACAAATCTGCAGAGTTTTAAATGATACCTCTCGTCCACAAATATATTAAGGGAAGGCAACGAAGAGGCTTTGAAAGCAAGGCAGAATTGCAGGAAACAGATTTCAGGAGGTAGATTCGAATCGCCTTGAAAGCACATGAAAAGCGGCAAAACGTGGACAATGATGCCCTTGGCCAAAAAGGGCGTATGCGTTTTTTCCTGAATATATTCAGGAAAAAACGCATACGCCCTTTTTGGCCAACCAAGCAACCTGGAAAGGCCAATCAGCGCTCCAAAGAAGTCTCGCTTCCCAGCGGGCAAAAGGGCCATGCGGAAAAAAGTGTCCAAACCAGAAATGCAGGACCGGCCATGGAGAAATGGGAGCCTTGCTACGCTGATGGGTGGGATGTAAATTGCCAACAGCCACTCTGGAGAAGTGTACGGTGTGTTCTGAAACATCTAAAAAACACAGCTTGGAGAGCATAGGGCACTTCCACTCATGGGCGTATAAATTGGGAAAACTAAAAATCAGCAAGACACAGGCACCCCAAAGTTTAGGGCTGCTCTGTTGACAAGAACCCCCACTTCATTACACCTTAAATATCCTAGGAAAGAGAAAAATGGATAAAGAAGTTGTGGTCCTCATGTACAATGGAATATCACTCAGCCATGAAATCAACGTCATAAGGCTAGCAGCAGCACGATGAATGGATTTAGGTACGACGATTCTAAGTGAAATAAGTCACACAGAAAAAGACACTTATCCTAAGATATCACTTCTAGAGGGAATGTAAAAACCGCTACACTTGAACTGAATTACAAAACAGAACAGAGTCACACGTTTAGAAAACACACTATGGCTGCTGAACGGGAAAGGTGAGGTGGGGTGATGCATAAAACAAGGGTTTCAAATTAGCTCCGATACCATTCCATAAACCCAATATGTAAGAGACAAGACCTATTCCTTTTTCAGTGAACTGGACTCAACACCCCTTATTCACCGCACAAGAATATATCTCACTAGTAAGAATCTTCAAACCTATGTATTGATATCTCTCTGTAAGTGAGTCAAGGGGGTGTAAAGCGGCATAAACACAGCCGTGAAAAGCAGCTAAACCCCATTATAAAAATAAATTACTTTTCAAAACCCGTGAAACAAAGACAGTGAAAGAGAGAGAAATTCTTACAAAATTCGTTCAGGGGCTGTGATGCAACCTGGATTGACCATATCTAGACCCACAGCTGATTGAGACATAAGGGTGGACACTCTTGGGGCTGAGAGGTTCGGTGAGGTTGGGTGAGCCAACGCAGACCCTTTCAAGTAATACTGCATGGTACCCATCCCATGGGTCCCAAATCTCCAGGTTCAAGGGCATCTTCCTACGTTGAAAACAGGCATGAGAAACCCAGAAGATGGTACACCGTGTGATCGGGAAAGGTTTCTAAAACGCACCTCATTTCTCATCTCCTTTGCTCGGGTTCGCCATTCCAGCCGATTTACTAGCCATCTCCCTCCTTGGAGAATCAGCACCTTTACCCTCCTGTTCCGTACAGGTTGCAATTTGTCCTGAGGATGAACGGGAAGAGGGGGAACCAATGAGAGACTAGCTCTAGGTGTTGGGACAGGCACAGGTCACTCTATTTTCCCATCAGGAAGAAGAATTAAGCACAAGCTCAGCCTGCCCCCCAGAACCAGAAGAGGGCCTGAAGCAATCCTGCGCTTTTGCGGCCAGCTCCCAAAAAAGCGAGTTGAAAAATGGAGCTCAGGGGCACTGCAATTCACAAACCTGCAGAGTTTTAAATGATACCTCTCGTCCACAAATATATTAAGGGAAGGCAACGAAGAGGCTTTGAAAGCAAGGCAGAATTGCAGGAAACAGATTTCAGGAGGTAGATTCGAATCGCCTTGAAAGCACATGAAAAGCGGCAAAACGTGGACAATGATGCCCTTGGCCAAAAAGGGCGTATGCGTTTTTTCCTGAATATATTCAGGAAAAAACGCATACGCCCTTTTTGGCCAACCAAGCAACCTGGAAAGGCCAATCAGCGCTCCAAAGAAGTCTCGCTTCCCAGCGGGCAAAAGGGCCATGCGTAAAAAAGTGTCCAAACCAGAAATGCAGGACCGGCCATGGAGAAATGGGAGCCTTGCTACGCTGATGGGTGGGATGTAAATTGCCAACAGCCACTCTGGAGAAGTGTACGGTTTGTTCTGAAACATCTAAAAAACACAGCTTGGAGAGCATAGGGCACTTCCACTCATGGGCGTATAAATTGGGAAAACTAAAAATCAGCAAGACACAGGCACCCCAAAGTTTAGGGCTGCTCTGTTGACAAGAACCCCCACTTCATTACACCTTAAATATCCTAGGAAAGAGAAAAATGGATAAAGAAGTTGGGGTCCTCATGTACAATGGAATATCACTCAGCCATGAAATCAACGTCATAAGGCTAGTAGCAGCACGATGAGTGGATTTAGGTACGACGATTCTAAGTGAAATAAGTCACACAGAAAAAGACACTTATCATAAGATATCACTTATAGAGGGAATGTAAAAACCGCTACACTTGAACTGAATTGCAAAACAGAACAGAGTCACACGTTTAGAAAACACACTATGGCTGCTGAACGGGAAAGGTGAGGTGGGGTGATGCATAAAACAAGGGTTTCAAATTAGCTCAGATACTGTTCCACAAACCCAATATGTAAGAGACAAGACCTATTCCTTTTTCAGTGAACTGGACTCAACACCCCCTATTCACCGCACAAGAATATATCTGAAGGTAAGAATCTTCAAACCTATATATTGATATCTCTGTGTTAGTGAGTCAAGGGGGTGTAAAGCGGCATAAACACAGCCGTGAAAAGCAGCTAAACCCCATTATAAAAATAAATTACTTTTCAAAACCAGTGAAACAAAGACAGTGAAAGAGAGAGAAATTCTTACAAAATTCGTTCAGGGGCTGTGATGCAACCTGGATTGACCATATCTAGACCCACAGCTGATTGAGACATAAGGGTGGACACTCTTGGGGCTGAGAGGTTCGGTGAGGTTGGGTGAGCCAACGCAGACCCTTTCAAGTAATACTGCATGGTACCCATCCCATGGGTCCCAAATCTCCAGGTTCAAGGGCATCTTCCTACGTCGAAAACAGGCATGAGAAACCCAGAAGATGGTACACCGTGTGATCGGGAAAGGTTTCTAAAACGCACCTCATTTCTCATCTCCTTTGCTCGGGTTCGCCATTCCAGCCGATTTACTAGCCATCTCCCTCCTTGGAGAATCAGCACCTTTAACCTCCTGTTCCGTACAGGTTGCAATTTGTCCTGAGGATGAACGGGAAGAGGGGGAACCAATGAGAGACTAGCTCTAGGTGTTGGGACAGGCACAGGTCACTCTATTTTCCCATCAGGAAGAAGAATTAAGCACAAGCTCAGCCTGCCCCCCAGAACCAGAAGAGGGCCTGAAGCAATCCTGCGCTTTTGCGGCCAGCTCCCAAAAAAGCGAGTTGAAAAATGGAGCTCAGGGGCACTGCAATTCACAAACCTGCAGAGTTTTAAATGATACCTCTCGTCCACAAATATATTAAGGGAAGGCAACGAAGAGGCTTTGAAAGCAAGGCAGAATTGCAGGAAACAGATTTCAGGAGGTAGATTCGAATCGCCTTGAAAGCACATGAAAAGCGGCAAAACGTGGACAATGATGCCCTTGGCCAAAAAGGGCGTATGCGTTTTTTCCTGAATATATTCAGGAAAAAACGCATACGCCCTTTTTGGCCAACCAAGCAACCTGGAAAGGCCAATCAGCGCTCCAAAGAAGTCTCGCTTCCCAGCGGGCAAAAGGGCCATGAGGAAAAAAGTGTCCAAACCAGAAATGCAGGACCGGCCATGGAGAAATGGGAGCCTTGCTACGCTGATGGGTGGGATGTAAATTGCCAACAGCCACTCTGGAGAAGTGTACGGTGTGTTCTGAAACATCTAAAAAACACAGCTTGGAGAGCATAGGGCACTTCCACTCATGGGCGTATAAATTGGGAAAACTAAAAATCAGCAAGACACAGGCACCCCAAAGTTTAGGGCTGCTCTGTTGACAAGAACCCCCACTTCATTACACCTTAAATATCCTAGGAAAGAGAAAAATGGATAAAGAAGTTGGGGTCCTCATGTACAATGGAATATCACTCAGCCATGAAATCAACGTCATAAGGCTAGTAGCAGCACGATGAGTGGATTTAGGTACGACGATTCTAAGTGAAATAAGTCACACAGAAAAAGACACTTATCATAAGATATCACTTCTAGAGGGAATGTAAAAACCGCTACACTTGAACTGAATTACAAAACAGAACAGAGTCACACGTTTAGGAAACACACTACGGCTGCTGAACGGGAAAGGTGAGGTGGGGTGATGCATATAACAAGGGTTTCACATTAGCTCCGATACCGTTCCATAAACCCAATATGTAAGAGACAAGACCTATCCCTTTTTCAGTGAACTGGACTCAACACCCCCTATTCACCGCACAAGAATATATCTGACTAGTAAGAATCTTCAAACCTATGTATTGATATCTCTCTGTAAGTGAGTCAAGGGGTTGTAAAGCGGCATAAACACAGCCGTGAAAAGCAGCTAAACCCCATTATAAAAATAAATTACTTTTCAAAACCCGTGAAACAAAGACAGTGAAAGAGAGAGAAATTCTTACAAAATTCGTTCAGGGGCTGTGATGCAACCTGGATTGACCATATCTAGACCCACAGCTGATTGAGACATAAGGGTGGACACTCTTGGGGCTGAGAGGTTCGGTGAGGTTGGGTGAGCCAACGCAGACCCTTTCAAGTAATACTGCATGGTACCCATCCCATGGGTCCCAAATCTCCAGGTTCAAGGGCATCTTCCTACGTCGAAAACAGGCATGAGAAACCCAGAAGATGGTACACCGTGTGATCGGGAAAGGTTTCTAAAACGCACCTCATTTCTCATCTCCTTTGCTCGGGTTCGCCATTCCAGCCGATTTACTAGCCATCTCCCTCCTTGGAGAATCAGCACCTTTACCCTCCTGTTCCGTACAGGTTGCAATTTGTCCTGAGGATGAACGGGAAGAGGGGGAACCAATGAGAGACTAGCTCTAGGTGTTGGGACAGGCACAGGTCACTCTATTTTCCCATCAGGAAGAAGAATTAAGCACAAGCTCAGCCTGCCCCCCAGAACCAGAAGAGGGCCTGAAGCAATCCTGCGCTTTTGCGGCCAGCTCCCAAAAAAGCGAGTTGAAAAATGGAGCTCAGGGGCACTGCAATTCACAAACCTGCAGAGTTTTAAATGATACCTCTCGTCCACAAATATATTAAGGGAAGGCAACGAAGAGGCTTTGAAAGCAAGGCAGAATTGCAGGAAACAGATTTCAGGAGGTAGATTCGAATCGCCTTGAAAGCACATGAAAAGCGGCAAAACGTGGACAATGATGCCCTTGGCCAAAAAGGGCGTATGCGTTTTTTCCTGAATATATTCAGGAAAAAACGCATACGCCCTTTTTGGCCAACCAAGCAACCTGGAAAGGCCAATCAGCGCTCCAAAGAAGTCTCGCTTCCCAGCGGGCAAAAGGGCCATGCGGAAAAAAGTGTCCAAACCAGAAAGGCAGGACCGGCCATGGAGAAATGGGAGCCTTGCTACGCTGATGGGTGGGATGTAAATTGCCAACAGCCACTCTGGAGAAGTGTACGGTGTGTTCTGAAACATCTAAAAAACACAGCTTGGAGAGCATAGGGCACTTCCACTCATGGGCGTATAAATTGGGAAAACTAAAAATCAGCAAGACACAGGCACCCCAAAGTTTAGGGCTGCTCTGTTGACAAGAACCCCCACTTCATTACACCTTAAATATCCTAGGAAAGAGAAAAATGGATAAAGAAGTTGGGGTCCTCATGTACAATGGAATATCACTCAGCCATGAAATCAACGTCATAAGGCTAGTAGCAGCACGATGAGTGGATTTAGGTACGACGATTCTAAGTGAAATAAGTCACACAGAAAAAGACACTTATCATAAGATATCACTTCTAGAGGGAATGTAAAAACCGCTACACTTGAACTGAATTACAAAACAGAACAGAGTCACACGTTTAGGAAACACACTACGGCTGCTGAACGGGAAAGGTGAGGTGGGGTGATGCATAAAACAAGGGTTTCAAATTAGCTCAGATACCGTTCCATAAACCCAATATGTAAGAGACAAGACCTATTCCTTGCTCAGTGAACTGGACTCAACACCCCCTATTCACCGCACAAGAATATATCTGACTAGTAAGAATCTTCAAACCTATGTATTGATATCTCTCTGTAAGTGAGTCAAGGGGGTGTAAAGCGGCATAAACACAGCCGTGAAAAGCAGCTAAACCCCATTATAAAAATAAATTAGTTTTCAAAACCCGTGAAACAAAGACAGTGAAAGAGAGAGAAATTCTTACAAAATTCGTTCAGGGGCTGTGATGCAACCTGGATTGACCATATCTAGACCCACAGCTGATTGAGACATAAGGGTGGACACTCTTGGGGCTGAGAGGTTCGGTGAGGTTGGGTGAGCCAATGCAGACCCTTTCAAGTAATACTGCATGGTACCCATCCCATGGGTCCCAAATCTCCAGGTTCTAGGGCATCTTCCTACGTCGAAAACAGGCATGAGAAACCCAGAAGATGGTACACCGTGTGATCGGGAAAGGTTTCTAAAACGCACCTCATTTCTCATCTCCTTTGCTCGGGTTCGCCATTCCAGCCGATTTACTAGCCATCTCCCTCCTTGGAGAATCAGCACCTTTAACCTCCTGTTCCGTACAGGTTGCAATTTGTCCTGAGGATGAACGGGAAGAGGGGGAACCAATGAGAGACTAGCTCTAGGTGTTGGGACAGGCACAGGTCACTCTATTTTCCCATCAGGAAGAAGAATTAAGCACAAGCTCAGCCTGCCCCCCAGAACCAGAAGAGGGCCTGAAGCAATCCTGCGCTTTTGCGGCCAGGTCCCAAAAAAGCGAGTTGAAAAATGGAGCTCAGGGGCACTGCAATTCACAAACCTGCAGAGTTTTAAATGATACCTCTCGTGCACAAATATATTAAGGGAAGGCAACGAAGAGGCTTTGAAAGCAAGGCAGAATTGCAGGAAACAGATTTCAGGAGGTAGATTCGAATCGCCTTGAAAGCACATGAAAAGCGGCAAAACGTGGACAATGATGCCCTTGGCCAAAAAGGGCGTAAGCGTTTTTTCCTGAATATATTCAGGAAAAAACGCATACGCCCTTTTTGGCCAACCAAGCAACCTGGAAAGGCCAATCAGCGCTCCAAAGAAGTCTCGCTTCCCAGCGGGCAAAAGGGCCATGCGGAAAAAAGTGTCCAAACCAGAAATGCAGGACCGGCCATGGAGAAATGGGAGCCTTGCTACGCTGATGGGTGGGATGTAAATTGCCAACAGCCACTCTGGAGAAGTGTACGGTGTGTTCGGAAACATCTAAAAAACACAGCTTGGAGAGCATAGGGCACTTCCACTCATGGGCGTATAAATTGGGAAAACTAAAAATCAGCAAGACACAGGCACCCCCAAAGTTTAGGGCTGCTCTGTTGACAAGAACCCCCACTTCATTACACCTTAAATATCCTAGGAAAGAGAAAAATGGATAAAGAAGTTGGGGTCCTCATGTACAATGGAATATCACTCAGCCATGAAATCAACGTCATAAGGCTAGTAGCAGCACGATGAGTGGATTTAGGTACGACGATTCTAAGTGAAATAAGTCACACAGAAAAAGACACTTATCATAAGATATCACTTCTAGAGGGAATGTAAAAACCGCTACACTTGAACTGAATTACAAAACAGAACAGAGTCACACGTTTAGGAAACACACTACGGCTGCTGAACGGGAAAGGTGAGGTGGGGTGATGCATAAAACAAGGGTTTCAAATTAGCTCCGATACCGTTCCATAAACCCAATATGTAAGAGACAAGACCTATCCCTTTTTCAGTGAACTGGAGTCAACACCCCCTATTCACCGCACAAGAATATATCTGACTAGTAAGAATCTTCAAACCTATGTATTGATATCTCTCTGTAAGTGAGTCAAGGGGGTGTAAAGCGGCATAAACACAGCCGTGAAAAGCAGCTAAACCCCATTATAAAAATAAATTACTTTTCAAAACCCGTGAAACAAAGACAGTGAAAGAGA
This sequence comes from Balaenoptera acutorostrata, assembly GCF_949987535.1. Lineage (NCBI taxonomy): Eukaryota > Metazoa > Chordata > Mammalia > Artiodactyla > Balaenopteridae > Balaenoptera > Balaenoptera acutorostrata. Next base: position 196,969 of record NW_026645495.1, on the reverse strand, counting down.
GAGAAATTCTTACAAAATTCGTTCAGGGGCTGTGATGCAACCTGGATTGACCATATCTAGACCCACAGCTGATTGAGACATAAGGGTGGACACTCTTGGGGCTGAGAGGTTCGGTGAGGTTGGGTGAGCCAACGCAGACCCTTTCAAGTAATACTGCATGGTACCCATCCCATGGGTCCCAAATCTCCAGGTTCAAGGGCATCTTCCTACGTCGAAAACAGGCATGAGAAACCCAGAAGATGGTACACCGTGTGATCGGGAAAGGTTTCTAAAACGCACCTCATTTCTCATCTCCTTTGCTCGGGTTCGCCATTCCAGCCGATTTACGAGCCATCTCCCTCCTTGGAGAATCAGCACCTTTACCCTCCTGTTCCGTACAGGGTGCAATTTGTCCTGAGGATGAACGGGAAGAGGGGGAACCAATGAGAGACTAGCTCCAGGGGTTGGGACAGGCACAGGTCACTCTATTTTCCCATCAGGAAGAAGAATTAAGCACAAGCTCAGCCTGCCCCCCAGAACCAGAAGAGGGCCTGAAGCAATCCTGCGCTTTTGCGGCCAGCTCCCAAAAAAGCGAGTTGAAAAATGGAGCTCAGGGGCACTGCAATTCACAAACCTGCAGAGTTTTAAATGATACCTCTCGTCCACAAATATATTAAGGGAAGGCAACGAAGAGGCTTTGAAAGCAAGGCAGAATTGCAGGAAACAGATTTCAGGAGGTAGATTCGAATCGCCTTGAAAGCACATGAAAAGCGGCAAAACGTGGACAATGATGCCCTTGGCCAAAAAGGGCGTATGCGTTTTTTCCTGAATATATTCAGGAAAAAACGCATACGCCCTTTTTGGCCAACCAAGCAACCTGGAAAGGCCAATCAGCGCTCCAAAGAAGTCTAGCTTCCCAGCGGGCAAAAGGGCCATGCGGAAAAAAGTGTCCAAACCAGAAATGCAGGACCGGCCATGGAGAAATGGGAGCCTTGCTACGCTGATGGGTGGGATGTAAATTGCCAACAGCCACTCTGGAGAAGTGTACGGTGTGTTCTGAAACATCTAAAAAACACAGCTTGGAGAGCATAGGGCACTTCCACTCATGGGCATATAAATTGGGAAAACTAAAAATCAGCAAGACACAGGCACCCCAAAGTTTAGGGCTGCTCTGTTGACAAGAACCCCCACTTCATTACACCTTAAATATCCTAGGAAAGAGAAAAATGGATAAAGAAGTTGGGGTCCTCATGTACAATGGAATATCACTCAGCCATGAAATCAACGTCATAAGGCTAGTAGCAGCACGATGAGTGGATTTAGGTACGACGATTCTAAGTGAAATAAGTCACACAGAAAAAGACACTTATCATAAGATATCACTTCTAGAGGGAATGTAAAAACCGCTACACTTGAACTGAATTACAAAACAGAACAGAGTCACACGTTTAGGAAACACACTACGGCTGCTGAACGGGAAAGGTGAGGTGGGGTGATGCATAAAACAAGGGTTTCAAATTAGCTCAGATACCGTTCCATAAACCCAATATGTAAGAGACAAGACCTATTCCTTGCTCAGTGAACTGGACTCAACACCCCCTATTCACCGCACAAGAATATATCTGACTAGTAAGAATCTTCAAACCTATGTATTGATATCTCTCTGTAAGTGAGTCAAGGGGGTGTAAAGCGGCATAAACACAGCCGTGAAAAGCAGCTAAACCCCATTATAAAAATAAATTAGTTTTCAAAACCCGTGAAACAAAGACAGTGAAAGAGAGAGAAATTCTTACAAAATTCGTTCAGGGGCTGTGATGCAACCTGGATTGACCATATCTAGACCCACAGCTGATTGAGACATAAGGGTGGACACTCTTGGGGCTGAGAGGTTCGGTGAGGTTGGGTGAGCCAATGCAGACCCTTTCAAGTAATACTGCATGGTACCCATCCCATGGGTCCCAAATCTCCAGGTTCTAGGGCATCTTCCTACGTCGAAAACAGGCATGAGAAACCCAGAAGATGGTACACCGTGTGATCGGGAAAGGTTTCTAAAACGCACCTCATTTCTCATCTCCTTTGCTCGGGTTCGCCATTCCAGCCGATTTACTAGCCATCTCCCTCCTTGGAGAATCAGCACCTTTAACCTCCTGTTCCGTACAGGTTGCAATTTGTCCTGAGGATGAACGGGAAGAGGGGGAACCAATGAGAGACTAGCTCTAGGTGTTGGGACAGGCACAGGTCACTCTATTTTCCCATCAGGAAGAAGAATTAAGCACAAGCTCAGCCTGCCCCCCAGAACCAGAAGAGGGCCTGAAGCAATCCTGCGCTTTTGCGGCCAGGTCCCAAAAAAGCGAGTTGAAAAATGGAGCTCAGGGGCACTGCAATTCACAAACCTGCAGAGTTTTAAATGATACCTCTCGTGCACAAATATATTAAGGGAAGGCAACGAAGAGGCTTTGAAAGCAAGGCAGAATTGCAGGAAACAGATTTCAGGAGGTAGATTCGAATCGCCTTGAAAGCACATGAAAAGCGGCAAAACGTGGACAATGATGCCCTTGGCCAAAAAGGGCGTAAGCGTTTTTTCCTGAATATATTCAGGAAAAAACGCATACGCCCTTTTTGGCCAACCAAGCAACCTGGAAAGGCCAATCAGCGCTCCAAAGAAGTCTCGCTTCCCAGCGGGCAAAAGGGCCATGCGGAAAAAAGTGTCCAAACCAGAAATGCAGGACCGGCCATGGAGAAATGGGAGCCTTGCTACGCTGATGGGTGGGATGTAAATTGCCAACAGCCACTCTGGAGAAGTGTACGGTGTGTTCGGAAACATCTAAAAAACACAGCTTGGAGAGCATAGGGCACTTCCACTCATGGGCGTATAAATTGGGAAAACTAAAAATCAGCAAGACACAGGCACCCCCAAAGTTTAGGGCTGCTCTGTTGACAAGAACCCCCACTTCATTACACCTTAAATATCCTAGGAAAGAGAAAAATGGATAAAGAAGTTGGGGTCCTCATGTACAATGGAATATCACTCAGCCATGAAATCAACGTCATAAGGCTAGTAGCAGCACGATGAGTGGATTTAGGTACGACGATTCTAAGTGAAATAAGTCACACAGAAAAAGACACTTATCATAAGATATCACTTCTAGAGGGAATGTAAAAACCGCTACACTTGAACTGAATTACAAAACAGAACAGAGTCACACGTTTAGGAAACACACTACGGCTGCTGAACGGGAAAGGTGAGGTGGGGTGATGCATAAAACAAGGGTTTCAAATTAGCTCCGATACCGTTCCATAAACCCAATATGTAAGAGACAAGACCTATCCCTTTTTCAGTGAACTGGAGTCAACACCCCCTATTCACCGCACAAGAATATATCTGACTAGTAAGAATCTTCAAACCTATGTATTGATATCTCTCTGTAAGTGAGTCAAGGGGGTGTAAAGCGGCATAAACACAGCCGTGAAAAGCAGCTAAACCCCATTATAAAAATAAATTACTTTTCAAAACCCGTGAAACAAAGACAGTGAAAGAGAGAGAAATTCTTACAAAATTCGTTCAGGGGCTGTGATGCAACCTGGATTGACCATATCTAGACCCACAGCTGATTGAGACATAAGGGTGGACACTCTTGGGGCTGAGAGGTTCGGTGAGGTTGGGTGAGCCAACGCAGACCCTTTCAAGTAATACTGCATGGTACCCATCCCATGGGTCCCAAATCTCCAGGTTCAAGGGCATCTTCCTACGTCGAAAACAGGCATGAGAAACCCAGAAGATGGTACACCGTGTGATCGGGAAAGGTTTCTAAAACGCACCTCATTTCTCATCTCCTTTGCTCGGGTTCGCCATTCCAGCCGATTTACGAGCCATCTCCCTCCTTGGAGAATCAGCACCTTTACCCTCCTGTTCCGTACAGGGTGCAATTTGTCCTGAGGATGAACGGGAAGAGGGGGAACCAATGAGAGACTAGCTCCAGGGGTTGGGACAGGCACAGGTCACTCTATTTTCCCATCAGGAAGAAGAATTAAGCACAAGCTCAGCCTGCCCCCCAGAACCAGAAGAGGGCCTGAAGCAATCCTGCGCTTTTGCGGCCAGCTCCCAAAAAAGCGAGTTGAAAAATGGAGCTCAGGGGCACTGCAATTCACAAACCTGCAGAGTTTTAAATGATACCTCTCGTCCACAAATATATTAAGGGAAGGCAACGAAGAGGCTTTGAAAGCAAGGCAGAATTGCAGGAAACAGATTTCAGGAGGTAGATTCGAATCGCCTTGAAAGCACATGAAAAGCGGCAAAACGTGGACAATGATGCCCTTGGCCAAAAAGGGCGTATGCGTTTTTTCCTGAATATATTCAGGAAAAAACGCATACGCCCTTTTTGGCCAACCAAGCAACCTGGAAAGGCCAATCAGCGCTCCAAAGAAGTCTAGCTTCCCAGCGGGCAAAAGGGCCATGCGGAAAAAAGTGTCCAAACCAGAAATGCAGGACCGGCCATGGAGAAATGGGAGCCTTGCTACGCTGATGGGTGGGATGTAAATTGCCAACAGCCACTCTGGAGAAGTGTACGGTGTGTTCTGAAACATCTAAAAAACACAGCTTGGAGAGCATAGGGCACTTCCACTCATGGGCATATAAATTGGGAAAACTAAAAATCAGCAAGACACAGGCACCCCAAAGTTTAGGGCTGCTCTGTTGACAAGAACCCCCACTTCATTACACCTTAAATATCCTAGGAAAGAGAAAAATGGATAAAGAAGTTGGGGTCCTCATGTACAATGGAATATCACTCAGCCATGAAATCAACGTCATAAGGCTAGTAGCAGCACGATGAGTGGATTTAGGTACGACGATTCTAAGTGAAATAAGTCACACAGAAAAAGACACTTATCATAAGATATCACTTCTAGAGGGAATGTAAAAACCGCTACACTTGAACTGAATTACAAAACAGAACAGAGTCACACGTTTAGGAAACACACTATGGCTGCTGAACGGGAAAGGTGAGGTGGGGTGATGCATAAAACAAGGGTTTCAAATTAGCTCCGATACCGTTCCATAAACCCAATATGTAAGAGACAAGACCTATCCCTTTTTCAGTGAACTGGACTCAACACCCCCTATTCACCGCACAAGAATATATCTGACTAGTAAGAATCTTCAAACCTATGTATTGATATCTCTCTGTAAGTGAGTCAAGGGGGTGTAAAGCGGCATAAACACAGCCGTGAAAAGCAGCTAAACCCCATTATAAAAATAAATTACTTTTCAAAACCCGTGAAACAAAGACAGTGAAAGAGAGAGAAATTCTTACAAAATTCGTTCAGGGGCTGTGATGCAACCTGGATTGACCATATCTAGACCCACAGCTGATTGAGACATAAGGGTGGACACTCTTGGGGCTGAGAGGTTCGGTGAGGTTGGGTGAGCCAACGCAGACCCTTTCAAGTAATACTGCATGGTACCCATCCCATGGGTCCCAAATCTCCAGGTTCAAGGGCATCTTCCTACGTCGAAAACAGGCATGAGAAACCCAGAAGATGGTACACCGTGTGATCGGGAAAGGTTTCTAAAACGCACCTCATTTCTCATCTCCTTTGCTCGGGTTCGCCATTCCAGCCGATTTACTAGCCATCTCCCTCCTTGGAGAATCAGCACCTTTAACCTCCTGTTCCGTACAGGTTGCAATTTGTCCTGAGGATGAACGGGAAGAGGGGGAACCAATGAGAGACTAGCTCTAGGTGTTGGGACAGGCACAGGTCACTCTATTTTCCCATCAGGAAGAAGAATTAAGCACAAGCTCAGCCTGCCCCCCAGAACCAGAAGAGGGCCTGAAGCAATCCTGCGCTTTTGCGGCCAGGTCCCAAAAAAGCGAGTTGAAAAATGGAGCTCAGGGGCACTGCAATTCACAAACCTGCAGAGTTTTAAATGATACCTCTCGTGCACAAATATATTAAGGGAAGGCAACGAAGAGGCTTTGAAAGCAAGGCAGAATTGCAGGAAACAGATTTCAGGAGGTAGATTCGAATCGCCTTGAAAGCACATGAAAAGCGGCAAAACGTGGACAATGATGCCCTTGGCCAAAAAGGGCGTAAGCGTTTTTTCCTGAATATATTCAGGAAAAAACGCATACGCCCTTTTTGGCCAACCAAGCAACCTGGAAAGGCCAATCAGCGCTCCAAAGAAGTCTCGCTTCCCAGCGGGCAAAAGGGCCATGCGGAAAAAAGTGTCCAAACCAGAAATGCAGGACCGGCCATGGAGAAATGGGAGCCTTGCTACGCTGATGGGTGGGATGTAAATTGCCAACAGCCACTCTGGAGAAGTGTACGGTGTGTTCGGAAACATCTAAAAAACACAGCTTGGAGAGCATAGGGCACTTCCACTCATGGGCGTATAAATTGGGAAAACTAAAAATCAGCAAGACACAGGCACCCCCAAAGTTTAGGGCTGCTCTGTTGACAAGAACCCCCACTTCATTACACCTTAAATATCCTAGGAAAGAGAAAAATGGATAAAGAAGTTGGGGTCCTCATGTACAATGGAATATCACTCAGCCATGAAATCAACGTCATAAGGCTAGTAGCAGCACGATGAGTGGATTTAGGTACGACGATTCTAAGTGAAATAAGTCACACAGAAAAAGACACTTATCATAAGATATCACTTCTAGAGGGAATGTAAAAACCGCTACACTTGAACTGAATTACAAAACAGAACAGAGTCACACGTTTAGGAAACACACTACGGCTGCTGAACGGGAAAGGTGAGGTGGGGTGATGCATAAAACAAGGGTTTCAAATTAGCTCCGATACCGTTCCATAAACCCAATATGTAAGAGACAAGACCTATCCCTTTTTCAGTGAACTGGAGTCAACACCCCCTATTCACCGCACAAGAATATATCTGACTAGTAAGAATCTTCAAACCTATGTATTGATATCTCTCTGTAAGTGAGTCAAGGGGTTGTAAAGCGGCATAAACACAGCCGTGAAAAGCAGCTAAACCCCATTATAAAAATAAATTACTTTTCAAAACCCGTGAAACAAAGACAGTGAAAGAGAGAGAAATTCTTACAAAATTCGTTCAGGGGCTGTGATGCAACCTGGATTGACCATATCTAGACCCACAGCTGATTGAGACATAAGGGTGGACACTCTTGGGGCTGAGAGGTTCGGTGAGGTTGGGTGAGCCAACGCAGACCCTTTCAAGTAATACTGCATGGTACCCATCCCATGGGTCCCAAATCTCCAGGTTCAAGGGCATCTTCCTACGTCGAAAACAGGCATGAGAAACCCAGAAGATGGTACACCGTGTGATCGGGAAAGGTTTCTAAAACGCACCTCATTTCTCATCTCCTTTGCTCGGGTTCGCCATTCCAGCCGATTTACGAGCCATCTCCCTCCTTGGAGAATCAGCACCTTTACCCTCCTGTTCCGTACAGGGTGCAATTTGTCCTGAGGATGAACGGGAAGAGGGGGAACCAATGAGAGACTAGCTCCAGGGGTTGGGACAGGCACAGGTCACTCTATTTTCCCATCAGGAAGAAGAATTAAGCACAAGCTCAGCCTGCCCCCCAGAACCAGAAGAGGGCCTGAAGCAATCCTGCGCTTTTGCGGCCAGCTCCCAAAAAAGCGAGTTGAAAAATGGAGCTCAGGGGCACTGCAATTCACAAACCTGCAGAGTTTTAAATGATACCTCTCGTCCACAAATATATTAAGGGAAGGCAACGAAGAGGCTTTGAAAGCAAGGCAGAATTGCAGGAAACAGATTTCAGGAGGTAGATTCGAATCGCCTTGAAAGCACATGAAAAGCGGCAAAACGTGGACAATGATGCCCTTGGCCAAAAAGGGCGTATGCGTTTTTTCCTGAATATATTCAGGAAAAAACGCATACGCCCTTTTTGGCCAACCAAGCAACCTGGAAAGGCCAATCAGCGCTCCAAAGAAGTCTAGCTTCCCAGCGGGCAAAAGGGCCATGCGGAAAAAAGTGTCCAAACCAGAAATGCAGGACCGGCCATGGAGAAATGGGAGCCTTGCTACGCTGATGGGTGGGATGTAAATTGCCAACAGCCACTCTGGAGAAGTGTACGGTGTGTTCTGAAACATCTAAAAAACACAGCTTGGAGAGCATAGGGCACTTCCACTCATGGGCATATAAATTGGGAAAACTAAAAATCAGCAAGACACAGGCACCCCAAAGTTTAGGGCTGCTCTGTTGACAAGAACCCCCACTTCATTACACCTTAAATATCCTAGGAAAGAGAAAAATGGATAAAGAAGTTGGGGTCCTCATGTACAATGGAATATCACTCAGCCATGAAATCAACGTCATAAGGCTAGTAGCAGCACGATGAGTGGATTTAGGTACGACGATTCTAAGTGAAATAAGTCACACAGAAAAAGACACTTATCATAAGATATCACTTCTAGAGGGAATGTAAAAACCGCTACACTTGAACTGAATTACAAAACAGAACAGAGTCACACGTTTAGGAAACACACTATGGCTGCTGAACGGGAAAGGTGAGGTGGGGTGATGCATAAAACAAGGGTTTCAAATTAGCTCCGATACCGTTCCATAAACCCAATATGTAAGAGACAAGACCTATCCCTTTTTCAGTGAACTGGACTCAACACCCCCTATTCACCGCACAAGAATATATCTGACTAGTAAGAATCTTCAAACCTATGTATTGATATCTCTCTGTAAGTGAGTCAAGGGGGTGTAAAGCGGCATAAACACAGCCGTGAAAAGCAGCTAAACCCCATTATAAAAATAAATTACTTTTCAAAACCCGTGAAACAAAGACAGTGAAAGAGAGAGAAATTCTTACAAAATTCGTTCAGGGGCTGTGATGCAACCTGGATTGACCATATCTAGACCCACAGCTGATTGAGACATAAGGGTGGACACTCTTGGGGCTGAGAGGTTCGGTGAGGTTGGGTGAGCCAACGCAGACCCTTTCAAGTAATACTGCATGGTACCCATCCCATGGGTCCCAAATCTCCAGGTTCAAGGGCATCTTCCTACGTCGAAAACAGGCATGAGAAACCCAGAAGATGGTACACCGTGTGATCGGGAAAGGTTTCTAAAACGCACCTCATTTCTCATCTCCTTTGCTCGGGTTCGCCATTCCAGCCGATTTACTAGCCATCTCCCTCCTTGGAGAATCAGCACCTTTAACCTCCTGTTCCGTACAGGTTGCAATTTGTCCTGAGGATGAACGGGAAGAGGGGGAACCAATGAGAGACTAGCTCTAGGTGTTGGGACAGGCACAGGTCACTCTATTTTCCCATCAGGAAGAAGAATTAAGCACAAGCTCAGCCTGCCCCCCAGAACCAGAAGAGGGCCTGAAGCAATCCTGCGCTTTTGCGGCCAGGTCCCAAAAAAGCGAGTTGAAAAATGGAGCTCAGGGGCACTGCAATTCACAAACCTGCAGAGTTTTAAATGATACCTCTCGTGCACAAATATATTAAGGGAAGGCAACGAAGAGGCTTTGAAAGCAAGGCAGAATTGCAGGAAACAGATTTCAGGAGGTAGATTCGAATCGCCTTGAAAGCACATGAAAAGCGGCAAAACGTGGACAATGATGCCCTTGGCCAAAAAGGGCGTAAGCGTTTTTTCCTGAATATATTCAGGAAAAAACGCATACGCCCTTTTTGGCCAACCAAGCAACCTGGAAAGGCCAATCAGCGCTCCAAAGAAGTCTCGCTTCCCAGCGGGCAAAAGGGCCATGCGGAAAAAAGTGTCCAAACCAGAAATGCAGGACCGGCCATGGAGAAATGGGAGCCTTGCTACGCTGATGGGTGGGATGTAAATTGCCAACAGCCACTCTGGAGAAGTGTACGGTGTGTTCTGAAACATCTAAAAAACACAGCTTGGAGAGCATAGGGCACTTCCACTCATGGGCGTATAAATTGGGAAAACTAAAAATCAGCAAGACACAGGCACCCCCAAAGTTTAGGGCTGCTCTGTTGACAAGAACCCCCACTTCATTACACCTTAAATATCCTAGGAAAGAGAAAAATGGATAAAGAAGTTGGGGTCCTCATGTACAATGGAATATCACTCAGCCATGAAATCAACGTCATAAGGCTAGTAGCAGCACGATGAGTGGATTTAGGTACGACGATTCTAAGTGAAATAAGTCACACAGAAAAAGACACTTATCATAAGATATCACTTCTAGAGGGAATGTAAAAACCGCTACACTTGAACTGAATTACAAAACAGAACAGAGTCACACGTTTAGGAAACACACTACGGCTGCTGAACGGGAAAGGTGAGGTGGGGTGATGCATAAAACAAGGGTTTCAAATTAGCTCCGATACCGTTCCATAAACCCAATATGTAAGAGACAAGACCTATCCCTTTTTCAGTGAACTGGAGTCAACACCCCCTATTCACCGCACAAGAATATATCTGACTAGTAAGAATCTTCAAACCTATGTATTGATATCTCTCTGTAAGTGAGTCAAGGGGTTGTAAAGCGGCATAAACACAGCCGTGAAAAGCAGCTAAACCCCATTATAAAAATAAATTACTTTTCAAAACCCGTGAAACAAAGACAGTGAAAGAGAGAGAAATTCTTACAAAATTCGTTCAGGGGCTGTGATGCAACCTGGATTGACCATATCTAGACCCACAGCTGATTGAGACATAAGGGTGGACACTCTTGGGGCTGAGAGGTTCGGTGAGGTTGGGTGAGCCAACGCAGACCCTTTCAAGTAATACTGCATGGTACCCATCCCATGGGTCCCAAATCTCCAGGTTCAAGGGCATCTTCCTACGTCGAAAACAGGCATGAGAAACCCAGAAGATGGTACACCGTGTGATCGGGAAAGGTTTCTAAAACGCACCTCATTTCTCATCTCCTTTGCTCGGGTTCGCCATTCCAGCCGATTTACGAGCCATCTCCCTCCTTGGAGAATCAGCACCTTTACCCTCCTGTTCCGTACAGGGTGCAATTTGTCCTGAGGATGAACGGGAAGAGGGGGAACCAATGAGAGACTAGCTCCAGGGGTTGGGACAGGCACAGGTCACTCTATTTTCCCATCAGGAAGAAGAATTAAGCACAAGCTCAGCCTGCCCCCCAGAACCAGAAGAGGGCCTGAAGCAATCCTGCGCTTTTGCGGCCAGCTCCCAAAAAAGCGAGTTGAAAAATGGAGCTCAGGGGCACTGCAATTCACAAACCTGCAGAGTTTTAAATGATACCTCTCGTCCACAAATATATTAAGGGAAGGCAACGAAGAGGCTTTGAAAGCAAGGCAGAATTGCAGGAAACAGATTTCAGGAGGTAGATTCGAATCGCCTTGAAAGCACATGAAAAGCGGCAAAACGTGGACAATGATGCCCTTGGCCAAAAAGGGCGTATGCGTTTTTTCCTGAATATATTCAGGAAAAAACGCATACGCCCTTTTTGGCCAACCAAGCAACCTGGAAAGGCCAATCAGCGCTCCAAAGAAGTCTAGCTTCCCAGCGGGCAAAAGGGCCATGCGGAAAAAAGTGTCCAAACCAGAAATGCAGGACCGGCCATGGAGAAATGGGAGCCTTGCTACGCTGATGGGTGGGATGTAAATTGCCAACAGCCACTCTGGAGAAGTGTACGGTGTGTTCTGAAACATCTAAAAAACACAGCTTGGAGAGCATAGGGCACTTCCACTCATGGGCATATAAATTGGGAAAACTAAAAATCAGCAAGACACAGGCACCCCAAAGTTTAGGGCTGCTCTGTTGACAAGAACCCCCACTTCATTACACCTTAAATATCCTAGGAAAGAGAAAAATGGATAAAGAAGTTGGGGTCCTCATGTACAATGGAATATCACTCAGCCATGAAATCAACGTCATAAGGCTAGTAGCAGCACGATGAGTGGATTTAGGTACGACGATTCTAAGTGAAATAAGTCACACAGAAAAAGACACTTATCATAAGATATCACTTCTAGAGGGAATGTAAAAACCGCTACACTTGAACTGAATTACAAAACAGAACAGAGTCACACGTTTAGGAAACACACTATGGCTGCTGAACGGGAAAGGTGAGGTGGGGTGATGCATAAAACAAGGGTTTCAAATTAGCTCCGATACCGTTCCATAAACCCAATATGTAAGAGACAAGACCTATCCCTTTTTCAGTGAACTGGACTCAACACCCCCTATTCACCGCACAAGAATATATCTGACTAGTAAGAATCTTCAAACCTATGTATTGATATCTCTCTGTAAGTGAGTCAAGGGGGTGTAAAGCGGCATAAACACAGCCGTGAAAAGCAGCTAAACCCCATTATAAAAATAAATTACTTTTCAAAACCCGTGAAACAAAGACAGTGAAAGAGAGAGAAATTCTTACAAAATTCGTTCAGGGGCTGTGATGCAACCTGGATTGACCATATCTAGACCCACAGCTGATTGAGACATAAGGGTGGACACTCTTGGGGCTGAGAGGTTCGGTGAGGTTGGGTGAGCCAACGCAGACCCTTTCAAGTAATACTGCATGGTACCCATCCCATGGGTCCCAAATCTCCAGGTTCAAGGGCATCTTCCTACGTCGAAAACAGGCATGAGAAACCCAGAAGATGGTACACCGTGTGATCGGGAAAGGTTTCTAAAACGCACCTCATTTCTCATCTCCTTTGCTCGGGTTCGCCATTCCAGCCGATTTACTAGCCATCTCCCTCCTTGGAGAATCAGCACCTTTAACCTCCTGTTCCGTACAGGTTGCAATTTGTCCTGAGGATGAACGGGAAGAGGGGGAACCAATGAGAGACTAGCTCTAGGTGTTGGGACAGGCACAGGTCACTCTATTTTCCCATCAGGAAGAAGAATTAAGCACAAGCTCAGCCTGCCCCCCAGAACCAGAAGAGGGCCTGAAGCAATCCTGCGCTTTTGCGGCCAGGTCCCAAAAAAGCGAGTTGAAAAATGGAGCTCAGGGGCACTGCAATTCACAAACCTGCAGAGTTTTAAATGATACCTCTCGTGCACAAATATATTAAGGGAAGGCAACGAAGAGGCTTTGAAAGCAAGGCAGAATTGCAGGAAACAGATTTCAGGAGGTAGATTCGAATCGCCTTGAAAGCACATGAAAAGCGGCAAAACGTGGACAATGATGCCCTTGGCCAAAAAGGGCGTAAGCGTTTTTTCCTGAATATATTCAGGAAAAAACGCATACGCCCTTTTTGGCCAACCAAGCAACCTGGAAAGGCCAATCAGCGCTCCAAAGAAGTCTCGCTTCCCAGCGGGCAAAAGGGCCATGCGGAAAAAAGTGTCCAAACCAGAAATGCAGGACCGGCCATGGAGAAATGGGAGCCTTGCTACGCTGATGGGTGGGATGTAAATTGCCAACAGCCACTCTGGAGAAGTGTACGGTGTGTTCTGAAACATCTAAAAAACACAGCTTGGAGAGCATAGGGCACTTCCACTCATGGGCGTATAAATTGGGAAAACTAAAAATCAGCAAGACACAGGCACCCCAAAGTTTAGGGCTGCTCTGTTGACAAGAACCCCCACTTCATTACACCTTAAATATCCTAGGAAAGAGAAAAATGGATAAAGAAGTTGGGGTCCTCATGTACAATGGAATATCACTCAGCCATGAAATCAACGTCATAAGGCTAGTAGCAGCACGATGAGTGGATTTAGGTACGACGATTCTAAGTGAAATAAGTCACACAGAAAAAGACACTTATCATAAGATATCACTTCTAGAGGGAATGTAAAAACCGCTACACTTGAACTGAATTACAAAACAGAACAGAGTCACACGTTTAGGAAACACACTACGGCTGCTGAACGGGAAAGGTGAGGTGGGGTGATGCATAAAACAAGGGTTTCAAATTAGCTCCGATACCGTTCCATAAACACAATATGTAAGAGACAAGACCTATCCCTTTTTCAGTGAACTGGACTCAACACCCCCTATTCACCGCACAAGAATATATCTGACTAGTAAGAATCTTCCAACCTATGTATTGATATCTCTCTGTAAGTGAGTCAAGGGAGTGTAAAGCGGCATAAACACAGCCGTGAAAAGCAGCTAAACCCCATTATAAAAATAAATTACTTTTCAAAACCCGTGAAACAAAGACAGTGAAAGAGAGAGAAATTCTTACAAAATTCGTTCAGGGGCTGTGATGCAACCTGGATTGACCATATCTAGACCCACAGCTGATTGAGACATAAGGGTGGACACTCTTGGGGCTGAGAGGTTCGGTGAGGTTGGGTGAGCCAACGCAGACCCTTTCAAGTAATACTGCATGGTACCCATCCCATGGGTCCCAAATCTCCAGGTTCAAGGGCATCTTCCTACGTCGAAAACAGGCATGAGAAACCCAGAAGATGGTACACCGTGTGATCGGGAAAGGTTTCTAAAACGCACCTCATTTCTCATCTCCTTTGCTCGGGTTCGCCATTCCAGCCGATTTACGAGCCATCTCCCTCCTTGGAGAATCAGCACCTTTACCCTCCTGTTCCGTACAGATTGCAATTTGTCCTGAGGATGAACGGGAAGAGGGGGAACCAATGAGAGACTAGCTCCAGGGGTTGGGACAGGCACAGGTCACTCTATTTTCCCATCAGGAAGAAGAATTAAGCACAAGCTCAGCCTGCCCCCCAGAACCAGAAGAGGGCCTGAAGCAATCCTGCGCTTTTGCGGCCAGCTCCCAAAAAAGCGAGTTGAAAAATGGAGCTCAGGGGCACTGCAATTCACAAACCTGCAGAGTTTTAAATGATACCTCTCGTCCACAAATATATTAAGGGAAGGCAACGAAGAGGCTTTGAAAGCAAGGCAGAATTGCAGGAAACAGATTTCAGGAGGTAGATTCGAATCGCCTTGAAAGCACATGAAAAGCGGCAAAACGTGGACAATGATGCCCTTGGCCAAGAAGGGCGTATGCGTTTTTTCCTGAATATATTCAGGAAAAAACGCATACGCACTTTTTGGCCAACCAAGCAACCTGGAAAGGCCAATCAGCGCTCCAAAGAAGTCTCGCTTCCCAGCGGGCAAAAGGGCCATGCGGAAAAAAGTGTCCAAACCAGAAAGGCAGGACCGGCCATGGAGAAATGGGAGCCTTGCTACGCTGATGGGTGGGATGTAAATTGCCAACAGCCACTCTGGAGAAGTGTACGGTGTGTTCTGAAACATCTAAAAAACACAGCTTGGAGAGCATAGGGCACTTCCACTCATGGGCGTATAAATTGGGAAAACTAAAAATCAGCAAGACACAGGCACCCCAAAGTTTAGGGCTGCTCTGTTGACAAGAACCCCCACTTCATTACACCTTAAATATCCTAGGAAAGAGAAAAATGGTTAAAGAAGTTGGGGTCCTCATGTACAATGGAATATCACTCAGCCATGAAATCAACGTCATAAGGCTAGTAGCAGCACGATGAGTGGATTTAGGTACGACGATTCTAAGTGAAATAAGTCACACAGAAAAAGACACTTATCATAAGACATCACTTCGAGAGGGAATGTAAAAACCGCTACACTTGAACTGAATTACAAAACAGAACAGAGTCACACGTTTAGGAAACACACTACGGCTGCTGAACGGGAAAGGTGAGGTGGGGTGATGCATAAAACAAGGGTTTCAAATTAGCTCAGATACCGTTCCATAAACCCAATATGTAAGAGACAAGACCTATTCCTTTTTCAGTGAACTGGACTCAACACCCCCTATTCACCGCACAAGAATATATCTGACTAGTAAGAATCTTCAAACCTATGTATTGATATCTCTCTGTAAGTGAGTCAAGGGGGTGTAAAGCGGCATAAACACAGCCGTGAAAAGCAGCTAAACCCCATTATAAAAATAAATTACTTTTCAAAACCCGTGAAACAAAGACAGTGAAAGAGAGAGAAATTCTTCCAAAATTCGTTCAGGGGCTGTGATGCAACCTGGATTGACCATATCTAGACCCACAGCTGATTGATACATAAGGGTGGACACTCTTGGGGCTGAGAGGTTCGGTGAGGTTGGGTGAGCCAACGCAGACCCTTTCAAGTAATACTGCATGGTACCCATCCCATGGGTCCCAAATCTCCAGGTTCAAGGGCATCTTCCTACGTCGAAAACAGGCATGAGAAACCCAGAAGATGGTACACCGTGTGATCGGGAAAGGTTTCTAAAACGCACCTCATTTCTCATCTCCTTTGCTCGGGTTCGCCATTCCAGCCGATTTACTAGCCATCTCCCTCCTTGGAGAATCAGCACCTTTACCCTCCTGTTCCGTACAGGGTGCAATTTGTCCTGAGGATGAACGGGAAGAGGGGGAACCAATGAAAGACTAGCTCCAGGGGTTGGGACAGGCACAGGTCACTCTATTTTCCCATCAGGAAGAAGAATTAAGCACAAGCTCAGCCTGCCCCCCAGAACCAGAAGAGGGCCTGAAGCAATCCTGCGCTTTTGCGGCCAGCTCCCAAAAAAGCGAGTTGAAAAATGGAGCTCAGGGGCACTGCAATTCACAAACCTGCAGAGTTTTAAATGATACCTCTCGTCCACAAATATATTAAGGGAAGGCAACGAAGAGGCTTTGAAAGCAAGGCAGAATTGCAGGAAACAGATTTCAGGAGGTAGATTCGAATCGCCTTGAAAGCACATGAAAAGCGGCAAAACGTGGACAATGATGCCCTTGGCCAAAAAGGGCGTATGCGTTTTTTCCTGAATATATTCAGGAAAAAACGCATACGCCCTTTTTGGCCAACCAAGCAACCTGGAAAGGCCAATCAGCGCTCCAAAGAAGTCTAGCTTCCCAGCGGGCAAAAGGGCCATGCGGAAAAAAGTGTCCAAACCAGAAATGCAGGACCGGCCATGGAGAAATGGGAGCCTTGCTACGCTGATGGGTGGGATGTAAATTGCCAACAGCCACTCTGGAGAAGTGTACGGTGTGTTCTGAAACATCTAAAAAACACAGCTTGGAGAGCATAGGGCACTTCCACTCATGGGCATATAAATTGGGAAAACTAAAAATCAGCAAGACACAGGCACCCCAAAGTTTAGGGCTGCTCTGTTGACAAGAACCCCCACTTCATTACACCTTAAATATCCTAGGAAAGAGAAAAATGGATAAAGAAGTTGGGGTCCTCATGTACAATGGAATATCACTCAGCCATGAAATCAACGTCATAAGGCTAGTAGCAGCACGATGAGTGGATTTAGGTACGACGATTCTAAGTGAAATAAGTCACACAGAAAAAGACATTTATCATAAGATATCACTTCTAGAGGGAATGTAAAAACCGCTACACTTGAACTGAATTACAAAACAGAACAGAGTCACACGTTTAGGAAACACACTACGGCTGCTGAACGGGAAAGGTGAGGTGGGGTGATGCATAAAACAAGGGTTTCAAATTAGCTCCGATACCGTTCCATAAACCCAATATGTAAGAGACAAGACCTATCCCTTTTTCAGTGAACTGGACTCAACACCCCCTATTCACCGCACAAGAATATATCTGACTAGTAAGAATCTTCAAACCTATGTATTGATATCTCTCTGTAAGTGAGTCAAGGGGGTGTAAAGCGGCATAAACACAGCCGTGAAAAGCAGCTAAACCCCATTATAAAAATAAATTACTTTTCAAAACCCGTGAAACAAAGACAGTGAAAGAGAGAGAAATTCTTACAAAATTCGTTCAGGGGCTGTGATGCAACCTGGATTGACCATATCTAGACCCACAGCTGATTGAGACATAAGGGTGGACACTCTTGGGGCTGAGAGGTTCGGTGAGGTTGGGTGAGCCAACGCAGACCCTTTCAAGTAATACTGCATGGTACCCATCCCATGGGTCCCAAATCTCCAGGTTCAAGGGCATCTTCCTACGTCGAAAACAGGCATGAGAAACCAAGAAGATGGTACACCGTGTGATCGGGAAAGGTTTCTAAAACGCACCTCATTTCTCATCTCCTTTGCTCGGGTTCGCCATTCCAGCCGATTTACTAGCCATCTCCCTCCTTGGAGAATCAGCACCTTTACCCTCCTGTTCCGTACAGGTTGCAATTTGTTCTGAGGATGAACGGGAAGAGGGGGAACCAATGAGAGACTAGCTCCAGGGGTTGGGACAGGCACAGGTCACTCTATTTTCCCATCAGGAAGAAGAATTAAGCACAAGCTCAGCCTGCCCCCCAGAACCAGAAGAGGGCCTGAAGCAATCCTGCGCTTTTGCGGCCAGCTCCCAAAAAAGCGAGTTGAAAAATGGAGCTCAGGGGCACTGCAATTCACAAACCTGCAGAGTTTTAAATGATACCTCTCGTCCACAAATATATTAAGGGAAGGCAATGAAGAGGCTTTGAAAGCAAGGCAGAATTGCAGGAAACAGATTTCAGGAGGTAGATTCGAATCGCCTTGAAAGCACATGAAAAGCGGCAAAACGTGGACAATGATGCCCTTGGCCAAAAAGGGCGTAAGCGTTTTTTCCTGAATATATTCAGGAAAAAACGCATACGCCCTTTTTGGCCAACCAAGCAACCTGGAAATGCGAATCAGCGCTCCAAAGAAGTCTCGCTTCCCAGCGGGCAAAAGGGCCATGCGGAAAAAAGTGTCCAAACCAGAAATGCAGGATCGGCCATGGAGAAATGGGAGCCTTGCTACGCTGATGGGTGGGATGTAAATTGCCAACAGCCACTCCGGAGAAGTGTACGGTGTGTTTTGAAACATCTAAAAAACACAGCTTGGAGAGCATAGGGCACTTCCACTCATGGGCGTATAAATTGGGAAAACTAAAAATCAGCAAGACACAGGCACCCCAAAGTTTAGGGCTGCTCTGTTGACAAGAACCCCCACTTCATTACACCTGAAATATCCTAGGAAAGAGAAAAATGGATAAAGAAGTTGGGGTCCTCATGTACAATGGAATATCACTCAGCCATGAAATCAACGTCATAAGGCTAGTAGCAGCACGATGAGTGGATTTAGGTACGACGATTCTAAGTGAAATAAGTCACACAGAAAAAGACACTTATCATAAGATATCACTTCTAGAGGGAATGTAAAAACCGCTACACTTGAACTGAATTACAAAACAGAACAGAGTCACACGTTTAGGAAACACACTACGGCTGCTGAACGGGAAAGGTGAGGTGGGGTGATGCATAAAACAAGGGTTTCAAATTAGCTCAGATACCGTTCCATAAACCCAATATGTAAGAGACAAGACCTATTCCTTTTTCAGTGAACTGGACTCAACACCCCCTATTCACCGCACAAGAATATATCTGACTAGTAAGAATCTTCAAACCTATGTATTGATATCTCTCTGTAAGTGAGTCAAGGGGGTGTAAAGCGGCATAAACACAGCCGTGAAAAGCAGCTAAACCCCATTATAAAAATAAATTACTTTTCAAAACCCGTGAAACAAAGACAGTGAAAGAGAGAGAAATTCTTCCAAAATTCGTTCAGGGGCTGTGATGCAACCTGGATTGACCATATCTAGACCCACAGCTGTTTGAGACATAAGGGTGGACACTCTTGGGGCTGAGAGTTTCGGTGAGGTTGGGTGAGCCAACGCAGACCCTTTCAAGTAATACTGCATGGTACCCATCCCATGGGTCCCAAATCTCCAGGTTCAAGGGCATCTTCCTACGTCGAAAACAGGCATGAGAAACCCAGAAGATGGTACACCGTGTGATCGGGAAAGGTTTCTAAAACGCACCTCATTTCTCATCTCCTTTGCTCGGGTTCGCCATTCCAGCCGATTTACTAGCCATCTCCCTCCTTGGAGAATCAGCACCTTTACCCTCCTGTTCCGTACAGGTTGCAATTTGTCCTGAGGATGAACGGGAAGAGGGGGAACCAATGAGAGACTAGCTCTAGGTGTTGGGACAGGCACAGGTCACTCTATTTTCCCATCAGGAAGAAGAATTAAGCACAAGCTCAGCCTGCCCCCCAGAACCAGAAGAGGGCCTGAAGCAATCCTGCGCTTTTGCGGCCAGCTCCCAAAAAAGCGAGTTGAAAAATGGAGCTCAGGGGCACTGCAAGTCACAAACCTGCAGAGTTTTAAATGATACCTCTCGTCCACAAATATATTAAGGGAAGGCAACGAAGAGGCTTTGAAAGCAAGGCAGAATTGCAGGAAACAGATTTCAGGAGGTAGATTCGAATCGCCTTGAAAGCACATGAAAAGCGGCAAAACGTGGACAATGATGCCCTTGGCCAAAAAGGGCGTATGCGTTTTTTCCTGAATATATTCAGGAAAAAACGCATACGCCCTTTTTGGCCAACCAAGCAACCTGGAAAGGCCAATCAGCGCTCCAAAGAAGTCTCGCTTCCCAGCGGGCAAAAGGTCCATGCGGAAAAAAGTGTCCAAACCAGAAATGCAGGACCGGCCATGGAGAAATGGGAGCCTTGCTACGCTGATGGGTGGGATGTAAATTGCCAACAGCCACTCTGGAGAAGTGTACGGTGTGTTCTGAAACATCTAAAAAACACAGCTTGGAGAGCATAGGGCACTTCCACTCATGGGCGTATAAATTGGGAAAACTAAAAATCAGCAAGACACAGGCACCCCAAAGTTTAGGGCTGCTCTGTTGACAAGAACCCCCACTTCATTACACCTTAAATATCCTAGGAAAGAGAAAAATGGATAAAGAAGTTGGGGTCCTCATGTACAATGGAATATCACTCAGCCATGAAATCAACGTCATAAGGCTAGTAGCAGCACGATGAGTGGATTTAGGTATGACGATTCTAAGTGAAATAAGTCACACAGAAAAAGACACTTATCATAAGATATCACTTCTAGAGGGAATGTAAAAACCGCTACACTTGAACTGAATTACAAAACAGAACAGAGTCACACGTTTAGGAAACACACTACGGCTGCTGAACGGGAAAGGTGAGGTGGGGTGATGCATAAAACAAGGGTTTCAAATTAGCTCCGATACCGTTCCATAAACCCAATATGTAAGAGACAAGACATATCCCTTTTTCAGTGAACTGGACTCAACACCCCCTATTCACCGCACAAGAATATATCTGACTAGTAAGAATCTTCAAACCTATGTATTGATATCTCTCTGTAAGTGAGTCAAGGGGGTGTAAAGCGGCATAAACACAGCCGTGAAAAGCAGCTAAACCCCATTATAAAAATAAATTACTTTTCAAAACCCGTGAAAGAAAGACAGTGAAAGAGAGAGAAATTCTTACAAAATTCGTTCAGGGGCTGTGATGCAACCTGGATTGACCATATCTAGACCCACAGCTGATTGAGACATAAGGGTGGACACTCTTGGGGCTGAGAGGTTCGGTGAGGTTGGGTGAGCCAACGCAGACCCTTTCAAGTAATACTGCATGGTACCCATCCCATGGGTCCCAAATCTCCAGGTTCAAGGGCATCTTCCTACGTCAAAAACAGGCATGAGAAACCCAGAAGATGGTACACCGTGTGATCGGGAAAGGTTTCTAAAACGCACCTCATTTCTCATCTCCATTGCTCGGGTTCGCCATTCCAGCCGATTTATTAGCCATCTCCCTCCTTGGAGAATCAGGACCTTTAACCTCCTGTTCCGTACAGGTTGCAATTTGTCCTGAGGATGAACGGGAAGAGGGGGAACCAATGAGAGACTAGCTCCAGGGGTTGGGACAGGCACAGGTCACTCTATTTTCCCATCAGGAAGAAGAATTAAGCACAAGCTCAGCCTGCCCCCCAGAACCAGAAGAGGGCCTGAAGCAATCCTGCGCTTTTGCGGCCAGGTCCCAAAAAAGCGAGTTGAAAAATGGAGCTCAGGGGCACTGCAATTCACAAACCTGCAGAGTTTTAAATGATACCTCTCGTCCACAAATATATTAAGGGAAGGCAACGAAGAGGCTTTGAAAGCAAGGCAGAAATGCAGGAAACAGATTTCAGGAGGTAGATTCGAATCGCCTTAAAGCACATGAAAAGCGGCAAAACGTGGACAATGATGCCCTTGGCCAAAAAGGGCGTAAGCGTTTTTTCCTGAATATATTCAGGAAAAAACGCATACGCCCTTTTTGGCCAACCAAGCAACCTGGAAAGGCCAATCAGCGCTCCAAAGAAGTCTAGCTTCCCAGCGGGCAAAAGGGCCATGCGGAAAAAAGTGTCCAAACCAGAAATGCAGGACCGGCCATGGAGAAATGGGAGCCTTGCTACGCTGATGGGTGGGATGTAAATTGCCAACAGCCACTCCGGAGAAGTGTACGGTGTGTTCTGAAACATCTAAAAAACACAGCTTGGAGAGCATAGGGCACTTCCACTCATGGGCGTATAAATGGGAAAACTAAAAATCAGCAAGACACAGGCACCCCAAAGTTTAGGGCTGCTCTGTTGACAAGAACCCCCACTTCATTACACCTTAAATATCCTAGGAAAGAGAAAAATGGATAAAGAAGTTGGGGTCCTCATGTACAATGGAATATCACTCAGCCATGAAATCCACGTCATAAGGCTAGTAGCAGCACGATGAGTGGATTTAGGTACGACGATTCTAAGTGAAATAAGTCACACAGAAAAAGACACTTATCATAAGATATCACTTCTAGAGGGAATGTAAAAACCGCTACACTTGAACTGAATTACAAAACAGAACAGAGTCACACGTTTAGGAAACACACTACGGCTGCTGAACGGGAAAGGTGAGGTGGGGTGATGCATAAAACAAGGGTTTCAAATTAGCTCCTATACCGTTCCATAAACCCAATATGTAAGAGACAAGACCTATCCCTTTTTCAGTGAACTGGACTCAACACCCCCTATTCACCGCACAAGAATATATCTGACTAGTAAGAATCTTCAAACCTATGTATTGATATCTCTCTGTAAGTGAGTCAAGGGGGTGTAAAGCGGCATAAACACAGCCGTGAAAAGCAGCTAAACCCCATTATAAAAATAAATTACTTTTCAAAACCCGTGAAACAAAGACAGTGAAAGAGAGAGAAATTCTTACAAAATTCGTTCAGGGGCTGTGATGCAACCTGGATTGACCATATCTAGACCCACAGCTGATTGAGACATAAGGGTGGACACTCTTGGGGCTGAGAGGTTCGGTGAGGTTGGGTGAGCCAACGCAGACCCTTTCAAGTAATACTGCATGGTACCCATCCCATGGGTCCCAAATCTCCAGGTTCAAGGGCATCTTCCTACGTCGAAAACAGGCATGAGAAACCCAGAAGATGGTACACCGTGTGATCGGGAAAGGTTTCTAAAACGCACCTCATTTCTCATCTCCTTTGCTCGGGTTCGCCATTCCAGCCGATTTACTAGCCATCTCCCTCCTTGGAGAATCAGCACCTTTACCCTCCTGTTCCGTACAGGTTGCAATTTGTCCTGAGGATGAACGGGAAGAGGGGGAACCAATGAGAGACTAGCTCCAGGGGTTGGGACAGGCACAGGTCACTCTATTTTCCCATCAGGAAGAAGAATTAAGCACAAGCTCAGCCTGCCCCCCAGAACCAGAAGAGGGCCTGAAGCCATCCTGCGCTTTTGCGGCCAGCTCCCAAAAAAGCGAGTTGAAAAATGGAGCTCAGGGGCACTGCAATTCACAAACCTGCAGAGTTTTAAATGATACCTCTCGTCCACAAATATATTAAGGGAAGGCAACGAAGAGGCTTTGAAAGCAAGGCAGAATTGCAGGAAACAGATTTCAGGAGGTAGATTCGAATCGCCTTAAAGCACATGAAAAGCGGCAAAACGTGGACAATGATGCCCTTGGCCAAGAAGGGCGTATGCGTTTTTTCCTGAATATATTCAGGAAAAAACGCATACGCCCTTTTTGGCCAACCAAGCAACCTGGAAAGGCCAATCAGCGCTCCAAAGAAGTCTCGCTTCCCAGCGGGCAAAAGGGCCATGCGGAAAAAAGTGTCCAAACCAGAAATGCAGGACCGGCCATGGAGAAATGGGAGCCTTGCTACGCTGATGGGTGGGATGTAAATTGCCAACAGCCACTCTGGAGAAGTGTACGGTGTGTTCTGAAACATCTAAAAAACACAGCTTGGAGAGCATAGGGCACTTCCACTCATGGGCGTATAAATTGGGAAAACTAAAAATCAGCAAGACACAGGCACCCCAAAGTTTAGGGCTGCTCTGTTGACAAGAACCCCCACTTCATTACACCTTAAATATCCTAGGAAAGAGAAAAATGGTTAAAGAAGTTGGGGTCCTCATGTACAATGGAATATCACTCAGCCATGAAATCAACGTCATAAGGCTAGTAGCAGCACGATGAGTGGATTTAGGTACGACGATTCTAAGTGAAATAAGTCACACAGAAAAAGACACTTATCATAAGATATCACTTCGAGAGGGAATGTAAAAACCGCTACACTTGAACTGAATTACAAAACAGAACAGAGTCACACGTTTAGGAAACACACTACGGCTGCTGAACGGGAAAGGTGAGGTGGGGTGATGCATAAAACAAGGGTTTCAAATTAGCTCAGATACCGTTCCATAAACCCAATATGTAAGAGACAAGACCTATTCCTTTTTCAGTGAACTGGACTCAACACCCCCTATTCACCGCACAAGAATATATCTGACTAGTAAGAATCTTCAAACCTATGTATTGATATCTCTCTGTAAGTGAGTCAAGGGGGTGTAAAGCGGCATAAACACAGCCGTGAAAAGCAGCTAAACCCCATTATAAAAATAAATTACTTTTCAAAACCCGTGAAAAAAAGACAGTGAAAGAGAGAGAAATTCTTACAAAATTCGTTCAGGGGCTGTGATGCAACCTGGATTGACCATATCTAGACCCACAGCTGATTGAGACATAAGGGTGGACACTCTTGGGGCTGAGAGGTTCGGTGAGGTTGGGTGAGCCAACGCAGACCCTTTCAAGTAAAACTGCATGGTACCCATCCCATGGGTCCCAAATCTCCAGGTTCAAGGGCATCTTCCTACGTCGAAAACAGGCATGAGAAACCCAGAAGATGGTACACCGTGTGATCGGGAAAGGTTTCTAAAACGCACCTCATTTCTCATCTCCTTTGCTCGGGTTCGCCATTCCAGCCGATTTACTAGCCATCTCCCTCCTTGGAGAATCAGCACCTTTAACCTCCTGTTCCGTACAGGTTGCAATTTGTCCTGAGGATGAACGGGAAGAGGGGGAACCAATGAGAGACTAGCTCTAGGTGTTGGGACAGGCACAGGTCACTCTATTTTCCCATCAGGAAGAAGAATTAAGCACAAGCTCAGCCTGCCCCCCAGAACCAGAAGAGGGCCTGAAGCAATCCTGCGCTTTTGCGCCCAGGTCCCAAAAAAGCGAGTTGAAAAATGGAGCTCAGGGGCACTGCAATTCACAAACCTGCAGAGTTTTAAATGATACCTCTCGTCCACAAATATATTAAGGGAAGGCAACGAAGAGGCTTTGAAAGCAAGGCAGAATTGCAGGAAACAGATTTCAGGAGGTAGATTCGAATCGCCTTGAAAGCACATGAAAAGCGGCAAAACGTGGACAATGATGCCCTTGGCCAAAAAGGGCGTATGCGTTTTTTCCTGAATATATTCAGGAAAAAACGTATACGCCCTTTTTGGCCAACCAAGCAACCTGGAAAGGCCAATCAGCGCTCCAAAGAAGTCTCGCTTCCCAGCGGGCAAAAGGGCCATGCGGAAAAAAGTGTCCAAACCAGAAATGCAGGACCGGCCATGGAGAAATGGGAGCCTTGCTACGCTGATGGGTGGGATGTAAATTGCCAACAGCCACTCTGGAGAAGTGTACGGTGTGTTCTGAAACATCTAAAAAACACAGCTTGGAGAGCATAGGGCACTTCCACTCATGGGCGTATAAATTGGGAAAACTAAAAATCAGCAAGACACAGGCACCCCAAAGTTTAGGGCTGCTCTGTTGACAAGAACCCCCACTTCATTACACCTTAAATATCCTAGGAAAGAGAAAAATGGATAAAGAAGTTGGGGTCCTCATGTACAATGGAATATCACTCAGCCATGAAATCAACGTCATAAGGCTAGTAGCAGCACGATGAGTGGATTTAGGTACGACGATTCTAAGTGAAATAAGTCACACAGAAAAAGACACTTATCATAAGATATCACTTCTAGAGGGAATGTAAAAACCGCTACACTTGAACTGAATTACAAAACAGAACAGAGTCACACGTTTAGGAAACACACTACGGCTGCTGAACGGGAAATGTGAGGTGGGGTGATGCATAAAACAAGGGTTTCAAATTAGCTCCGATACCGTTCCATAAACCCAATATGTAAGAGACAAGACCTATTCCTTGCTCAGTGAACTGGACCCAACACCCCCTATTCACTGCACAAGAATATATCTGACTAGTAAGAATCTTCAAACCTATGTATTGATATCTCTCTGTAAGTGAGTCAAGGGGGTGTAAAGCGGCATGAACACAGCCGTGAAAAGCAGCTAAACCCCATTATAAAAATAAATTACTTTTCAAAACCCGTGAAACAAAGACAGTGAAAGAGAGAGAAATTCTTACAAAATTCATTCAGGGGCTGTGATGCAACCTGGATTGACCATATCTAGACCCACAGCTGATTGAGACATCAGGGTGGACACTCTTGGGGCTGAGAGGTTCGGTGAGGTTGGGTGAGCCAACGCAGACCCTTTCAAGTAATACTGCATGGTACCCATCCCATGGGTCCCAAATCTCCAGGTTCAAGGGCATCTTCCTACGTCGAAAACAGGCATGAGAAACCCAGAAGATGGTACACCGTGTGATCGGGAAAGGTTTCTAAAACGCACCTCATTTCTCATCTCCTTTGCTCGGGTTCGCCATTCCAGCCGATTTATTAGCCATCTCCCTCCTTGGAGAATCAGGACCTTTAACCTCCTGTTCCGTACAGGTTGCAATTTGTCCTGAGGATGAACGGGAAGAGGGGGAACCAATGAGAGACTAGCTCCAGGGGTTGGGACAGGCACAGGTCACTCTATTTTCCCATCAGGAAGAAGAATTAAGCACAAGCTCAGCCTGCCCCCCAGAACCAGAAGAGGGCCTGAAGCAATCCTGCGCTTTTGCGGCCAGCTCCCAAAAAAGCGAGTTGAAAAATGGAGCTCAGGGTCACTGCAATTCACAAACCTGCAGAGTTTTAAACGATACCTCTCGTCCACAAATATATTAAGGGAAGGCAACGAAGAGGCTTTGAAAGCAAGGCAGAATTGCAGGAAACAGATTTCAGGAGGTAGATTCGAATCGCCTTGAAAGCACATGAAAAGCGGCAAAACGTGGACAATGATGCCCTTGGCCAAAAAGGGCGTATGCGTTTTTTCCTGAATATATTCAGGAAAAAACGCATACGCCCTTTTTGGCAAACCAAGCAACCTGGAAAGGCCAATCAGCGCTCCAAAGTAGTCTCGCTTCCCAGCGGGCAAAAGGGCCATGCGGAAAAAAGTGTCCAAACCAGAAATGCAGGACCGGCCATGGAGAAATAGGAGCCTTGCTACGCTGATGGGTGGGATGTAAATTGCCAACAGCCACTCTGGAGAAGTGTACGGTGTGTTCTGAAACATCTAAAAAACACAGCTTGGAGAGCATAGGGCACTTCCACTCATGGGCGTATAAATTGGGAAAACTAAAAATCAGCACGACACAGGCACCCCAAAGTTTAGGGCTGCTCTGTTGACAAGAACCCCCACTTCATTACACCTTAAATATCCTAGGAAAGAGAAAAATGGATAAAGAAGTTGGGGTCCTCATGTACAATGGAATATCACTCAGCCATGAAATCAACGTCATAAGGCTAGTAGCAGCACGATGAGTGGATTTAGGTACGACGATTCTAAGTGAAATAAGTCACACAGAAAAAGACACTTATCATAAGATATCACTTCTAGAGGGAATGTAAAAACTGCTACACTTGAACTGAATTACAAAACAGAACAGAGTCACACGTTTAGGAAACACACTACGGCTGCTGAACGGGAAAGGTGAGGTGGGGTGATGCATAAAACAAGCGTTTCAAATTAGCTCCGATACCGTTCCATTAACCCAATATGTAAGAGACAAGACCTATTCCTTTTTCGGTGAACTGGACTCAACACCCCCTATTCACCGCACAAGAATATATCTGACTAGTAAGAATCTTCAAACCTATGTATTGATATCTCTCTGTAAGTGAGTCAAGGGGGTGTAAAGCGGCATAAACACAGCCGTGAAAAGCAGCTAAACCCCATTATAAAAATAAATTACTTTTCAAAACCCGTGAAACAAAGACAGTGAAAGAGAGAGAAATTCTTACAAAATTCGTTCAGGGGCTGTGATGCAACCTGGATTGACCATATCTAGACCCACAGCTGATTGAGACATAAGGGTGGACACTCTTGGGGCTGAGAGGTTCGGTGAGGTTGGGTGAGCCAACGCAGACCCTTTCAAGTAATACTGCATGGTACCCATCCCATGGGTCCCAAATCTCCAGGTTCAAGGGCATCTTCCTACGTCGAAAACAGGCATGAGAAACCCAGAAGATGGTACACCGTGTGATCGGGAAAGGTTTCTAAAACGCACCTCATTTCTCATCTCCTTTGCTCGGGTTCGCCATTCCAGCCGATTTACTAGCCATCTCCCTCCTTGGAGAATCAGCACCTTTAACCTCCTGTTCCGTACAGGTTGCAATTTGTCCTGAGGATGAACGGGAAGAGGGGGAACCAATGAGAGACTAGCTCTAGGTGTTGGGAAAGGCACAGGTCACTCTATTTTCCCATCAGGAAGAAGAATTAAGCACAAGCTCAGCCTGCCCCCCAGAACCAGAAGAGGGCCTGAAGCAATCCTGCGCTTTTGCGGCCAGGTCCCAAAAAAGCGAGTTGAAAAATGGAGCTCAGGGGCACTGCAATTCACAAACCTGCAGAGTTTTAAATGATACCTCTCGTCCACAAATATATTAAGGGAAGGCAACGAAGAGGCTTTGAAAGCAAGGCAGAAATGCAGGAAACAGATTTCAGGAGGTAGATTCGAATCGCCTTAAAGCACATGAAAAGCGGCAAAACGTGGACAATGATGCCCTTGGCCAAAAAGGGCGTAAGCGTTTTTTCCTGAATATATTCAGGAAAAAACGCATACGCCCTTTTTGGCCAACCAAGCAACCTGGAAAGGCCAATCAGCGCTCCAAAGAAGTCTAGCTTCCCAGCGGGCAAAAGGGCCATGCGGAAAAAAGTGTCCAAACCAGAAATGCAGGACCGGCCATGGAGAAATGGGAGCCTTGCTACGCTGATGGGTGGGATGTAAATTGCCAACAGCCACTCCGGAGAAGTGTACGGTGTGTTCTGAAACATCTAAAAAACACAGCTTGGAGAGCATAGGGCACTTCCACTCATGGGCGTATAAATGGGAAAACTAAAAATCAGCAAGACACAGGCACCCCAAAGTTTAGGGCTGCTCTGTTGACAAGAACCCCCACTTCATTACACCTTAAATATCCTAGGAAAGAGAAAAATGGATAAAGAAGTTGGGGTCCTCATGTACAATGGAATATCACTCAGCCATGAAATCCACGTCATAAGGCTAGTAGCAGCACGATGAGTGGATTTAGGTACGACGATTCTAAGTGAAATAAGTCACACAGAAAAAGACACTTATCATAAGATATCACTTCTAGAGGGAATGTAAAAACCGCTACACTTGAACTGAATTACAAAACAGAACAGAGTCACACGTTTAGGAAACACACTACGGCTGCTGAACGGGAAAGGTGAGGTGGGGTGATGCATAAAACAAGGGTTTCAAATTAGCTCCTATACCGTTCCATAAACCCAATATGTAAGAGACAAGACCTATCCCTTTTTCAGTGAACTGGACTCAACACCCCCTATTCACCGCACAAGAATATATCTGACTAGTAAGAATCTTCAAACCTATGTATTGATATCTCTCTGTAAGTGAGTCAAGGGGGTGTAAAGCGGCATAAACACAGCCGTGAAAAGCAGCTAAACCCCATTATAAAAATAAATTACTTTTCAAAACCCGTGAAACAAAGACAGTGAAAGAGAGAGAAATTCTTACAAAATTCGTTCAGGGGCTGTGATGCAACCTGGATTGACCATATCTAGACCCACAGCTGATTGAGACATAAGGGTGGACACTCTTGGGGCTGAGAGGTTCGGTGAGGTTGGGTGAGCCAACGCAGACCCTTTCAAGTAATACTGCATGGTACCCATCCCATGGGTCCCAAATCTCCAGGTTCAAGGGCATCTTCCTACGTCGAAAACAGGCATGAGAAACCCAGAAGATGGTACACCGTGTGATCGGGAAAGGTTTCTAAAACGCACCTCATTTCTCATCTCCTTTGCTCGGGTTCGCCATTCCAGCCGATTTACTAGCCATCTCCCTCCTTGGAGAATCAGCACCTTTACCCTCCTGTTCCGTACAGGTTGCAATTTGTCCTGAGGATGAACGGGAAGAGGGGGAACCAATGAGAGACTAGCTCCAGGGGTTGGGACAGGCACAGGTCACTCTATTTTCCCATCAGGAAGAAGAATTAAGCACAAGCTCAGCCTGCCCCCCAGAACCAGAAGAGGGCCTGAAGCCATCCTGCGCTTTTGCGGCCAGCTCCCAAAAAAGCGAGTTGAAAAATGGAGCTCAGGGGCACTGCAATTCACAAACCTGCAGAGTTTTAAATGATACCTCTCGTCCACAAATATATTAAGGGAAGGCAACGAAGAGGCTTTGAAAGCAAGGCAGAATTGCAGGAAACAGATTTCAGGAGGTAGATTCGAATCGCCTTAAAGCACATGAAAAGCGGCAAAACGTGGACAATGATGCCCTTGGCCAAGAAGGGCGTATGCGTTTTTTCCTGAATATATTCAGGAAAAAACGCATACGCCCTTTTTGGCCAACCAAGCAACCTGGAAAGGCCAATCAGCGCTCCAAAGAAGTCTCGCTTCCCAGCGGGCAAAAGGGCCATGCGGAAAAAAGTGTCCAAACCAGAAATGCAGGACCGGCCATGGAGAAATGGGAGCCTTGCTACGCTGATGGGTGGGATGTAAATTGCCAACAGCCACTCTGGAGAAGTGTACGGTGTGTTCTGAAACATCTAAAAAACACAGCTTGGAGAGCATAGGGCACTTCCACTCATGGGCGTATAAATTGGGAAAACTAAAAATCAGCAAGACACAGGCACCCCAAAGTTTAGGGCTGCTCTGTTGACAAGAACCCCCACTTCATTACACCTTAAATATCCTAGGAAAGAGAAAAATGGTTAAAGAAGTTGGGGTCCTCATGTACAATGGAATATCACTCAGCCATGAAATCAACGTCATAAGGCTAGTAGCAGCACGATGAGTGGATTTAGGTACGACGATTCTAAGTGAAATAAGTCACACAGAAAAAGACACTTATCATAAGATATCACTTCGAGAGGGAATGTAAAAACCGCTACACTTGAACTGAATTACAAAACAGAACAGAGTCACACGTTTAGGAAACACACTACGGCTGCTGAACGGGAAAGGTGAGGTGGGGTGATGCATAAAACAAGGGTTTCAAATTAGCTCAGATACCGTTCCATAAACCCAATATGTAAGAGACAAGACCTATTCCTTTTTCAGTGAACTGGACTCAACACCCCCTATTCACCGCACAAGAATATATCTGACTAGTAAGAATCTTCAAACCTATGTATTGATATCTCTCTGTAAGTGAGTCAAGGGGGTGTAAAGCGGCATAAACACAGCCGTGAAAAGCAGCTAAACCCCATTATAAAAATAAATTACTTTTCAAAACCCGTGAAACAAAGACAGTGAAAGAGAGAGAAATTCTTACAAAATTCGTTCAGGGGCTGTGATGCAACCTGGATTGACCATATCTAGACCCACAGCTGATTGAGACATAAGGGTGGACACTCTTGGGGCTGAGAGGTTCGGTGAGGTTGGGTGAGCCAACGCAGACCCTTTCAAGTAAAACTGCATGGTACCCATCCCATGGGTCCCAAATCTCCAGGTTCAAGGGCATCTTCCTACGTCGAAAACAGGCATGAGAAACCCAGAAGATGGTACACCGTGTGATCGGGAAAGGTTTCTAAAACGCACCTCATTTCTCATCTCCTTTGCTCGGGTTCGCCATTCCAGCCGATTTACTAGCCATCTCCCTCCTTGGAGAATCAGCACCTTTAACCTCCTGTTCCGTACAGGTTGCAATTTGTCCTGAGGATGAACGGGAAGAGGGGGAACCAATGAGAGACTAGCTCTAGGTGTTGGGACAGGCACAGGTCACTCTATTTTCCCATCAGGAAGAAGAATTAAGCACAAGCTCAGCCTGCCCCCCAGAACCAGAAGAGGGCCTGAAGCAATCCTGCGCTTTTGCGCCCAGGTCCCAAAAAAGCGAGTTGAAAAATGGAGCTCAGGGGCACTGCAATTCACAAACCTGCAGAGTTTTAAATGATACCTCTCGTCCACAAATATATTAAGGGAAGGCAACGAAGAGGCTTTGAAAGCAAGGCAGAATTGCAGGAAACAGATTTCAGGAGGTAGATTCGAATCGCCTTGAAAGCACATGAAAAGCGGCAAAACGTGGACAATGATGCCCTTGGCCAAAAAGGGCGTATGCGTTTTTTCCTGAATATATTCAGGAAAAAACGTATACGCCCTTTTTGGCCAACCAAGCAACCTGGAAAGGCCAATCAGCGCTCCAAAGAAGTCTCGCTTCCCAGCGGGCAAAAGGGCCATGCGGAAAAAAGTGTCCAAACCAGAAATGCAGGACCGGCCATGGAGAAATGGGAGCCTTGCTACGCTGATGGGTGGGATGTAAATTGCCAACAGCCACTCTGGAGAAGTGTACGGTGTGTTCTGAAACATCTAAAAAACACAGCTTGGAGAGCATAGGGCACTTCCACTCATGGGCGTATAAATTGGGAAAACTAAAAATCAGCAAGACACAGGCACCCCAAAGTTTAGGGCTGCTCTGTTGACAAGAACCCCCACTTCATTACACCTTAAATATCCTAGGAAAGAGAAAAATGGATAAAGAAGTTGGGGTCCTCATGTACAATGGAATATCACTCAGCCATGAAATCAACGTCATAAGGCTAGTAGCAGCACGATGAGTGGATTTAGGTACGACGATTCTAAGTGAAATAAGTCACACAGAAAAAGACACTTATCATAAGATATCACTTCTAGAGGGAATGTAAAAACCGCTACACTTGAACTGAATTACAAAACAGAACAGAGTCACACGTTTAGGAAACACACTACGGCTGCTGAACGGGAAATGTGAGGTGGGGTGATGCATAAAACAAGGGTTTCAAATTAGCTCCGATACCGTTCCATAAACCCAATATGTAAGAGACAAGACCTATTCCTTGCTCAGTGAACTGGACCCAACACCCCCTATTCACTGCACAAGAATATATCTGACTAGTAAGAATCTTCAAACCTATGTATTGATATCTCTCTGTAAGTGAGTCAAGGGGGTGTAAAGCGGCATGAACACAGCCGTGAAAAGCAGCTAAACCCCATTATAAAAATAAATTACTTTTCAAAACCCGTGAAACAAAGACAGTGAAAGAGAGAGAAATTCTTACAAAATTCGTTCAGGGGCTGTGATGCAACCTGGATTGACCATATCTAGACCCACAGCTGATTGAGACATAAGGGTGGACACTCTTGGGGCTGAGAGGTTCGGTGAGGTTGGGTGAGCCAACGCAGACCCTTTCAAGTAATACTGCATGGTACCCATCCCATGGGTCCCAAATCTCCAGGTTCAAGGGCATCTTCCTACGTCGAAAACAGGCATGAGAAACCCAGAAGATGGTACACCATGTGATCGGGAAAGGTTTCTAAAACGCACCTCATTTCTCATCTCCTTTGCTCGGGTTCGCCATTCCAGCCGATTTACTAGCCATCTCCCTCCTTGGAGAATCAGCACCTTTACCCTCCTGTTCCGTACAGGTTGCAATTTGTCCTGAGGATGAACGGGAAGAGGGGGAACCAATGAGAGACTAGCTCCAGGGGTTGGGACAGGCACAGGTCACTCTATTTTCCCATCAGGAAGAAGAATTAAGCACAAGCTCAGCCTGCCCCCCAGAACCAGAAGAGGGCCTGAAGCAATCCTGCGCTTTTGCGGCCAGCTCCCAAAAAAGCGAGTTGAAAAATGGAGCTCAGGGGCACTGCAATTCACAAACCTGCAGAGTTTTAAATGATACCTCTCGTCCACAAATATATTAAGGGAAGGCAACGAAGAGGCTTTGAAAGCAAGGCAGAATTGCAGGAAACAGATTTCAGGAGGTAGATTCGAATCGCCTTGAAAGCACATGAAAAGCGGCAAAACGTGGACAATGATGCCCTTGGCCAAGAAGGGCGTATGCGTTTTTTCCTGAATATATTCAGGAAAAAACGCATACGCCCTTTTTGGCCAACCAAGCAACCTGGAAAGGCCAATCAGCGCTCCAAAGAAGTCTCGCTTCCCAGCGGGCAAAAGGGCCATGCGGAAAAAAGTGTCCAAACCAGAAATGCAGGACCGGCCATGGAGAAATGGGAGCCTTGCTACGCTGATGGGTGGGATGTAAATTGCCAACAGCCACTCTGGAGAAGTGTACGGTGTGTTCTGAAACATCTAAAAAACACAGCTTGGAGAGCATAGGGCACTTCCACTCATGGGCGTATAAATTGGGAAAACTAAAAATCAGCAAGACACAGGCACCCCAAAGTTTAGGGCTGCTCTGTTGACAAGAACCCCCACTTCATTACACCTTAAATATCCTAGGAAAGAGAAAAATGGATAAAGAAGTTGGGGTCCTCATGTACAATGGAATATCACTCAGCCATGAAATCAACGTCATAAGGCTAGTAGCAGCACGATGAGTGGATTTAGGTACGACGATTCTAAGTGAAATAAGTCACACAGAAAAAGACACTTATCATAAGATATCACTTCGAGAGGGAATGTAAAAACCGCTACACTTGAACTGAATTACAAAACAGAACAGAGTCACACGTTTAGGAAACACACTACGGCTGCTGAACGGGAAAGGTGAGGTGGGGTGATGCATAAAACAAGGGTTTCAAATTAGCTCAGATACCGTTCCATAAACCCAATATGTAAGAGACAAGACCTATCCCTTTTTCAGTGAACTGGACTCAACACACCCTATTCACCGCACAAGAATATATCTGACTAGTAAGAATCTTCAAACCTATGTATTGATATCTCTCTGTAAGTGAGTCAAGGGGGTGTAAAGCGGCATAAACACAGCCGTGAAAAGCAGCTAAACCCCATTATAAAAATAAATTACTTTTCAAAACCCGTGAAACAAAGACAGTGAAAGAGAGAGAAATTCTTACAAAATTCGTTCAGGGGCTGTGATGCAACCTGGATTGACCATATCTAGACCCACAGCTGATTGAGACATAAGGGTGGACACTCTTGGGGCTGAGAGGTTCGGTGAGGTTGGGTGAGCCAACGCAGACCCTTTCAAGTAATACTGCATGGTACCCATCCCATGGGTCCCAAATCTCCAGGTTCAAGGGCATCTTCCTACGTCGAAAACAGGCATGAGAAACCCAGAAGATGGTACACCGTGTGATCGGGAAAGGTTTCTAAAACGCACCTCATTTCTCATCTCCTTTGCTCGGGTTCGCCATTCCAGCCGATTTACTAGCCATCTCCCTCCTTGGAGAATCAGCACCTTTACCCTCCTGTTCCGTACAGGTTGCAATTTGTCCTGAGGATGAACGGGAAGAGGGGGAACCAATGAGAGACTAGCTCCAGGGGTTGGGACAGGCACAGGTCACTATATTTTCCCATCAGGAAGAAGAATTAAGCACAAGCTCAGCCTGCCCCCCAGAACCAGAAGAGGGCCTGAAGCAATCCTGCGCTTTTGCGGCCAGCTCCCAAAAAAGCGAGTTGAAAAATGGAGCTCAGGGGCACTGCAATTCACAAACCTGCAGAGTTTTAAATGATACCTCTCGTCCACAAATATATTAAGGGAAGGCAACGAAGAGGCTTTGAAAGCAAGGCAGAATTGCAGGAAACAGATTTCAGGAAGTAGATTCGAATCGCCTTGAAAGCACATGAAAAGCGGCAAAACGTGGACAATGATGCCCTTGGCCAAAAAGGGCGTATGCGTTTTTTCCTGAATATATTCAGGAAAAAACGCATACGCCCTTTTTGGCCAACCAAGCAACCTGGAAAGGCCAATCAGCGCTCCAAAGAAGTCTCGCTTCCCAGCGGGCAAAAGGGCCATGCGGAAAAAAGTGTCCAAACCAGAAATGCAGGACCGGCCATGGAGAAATGGGAGCCTTGCTACGCTGATGGGTGGGATGTAAATTGCCAACAGCCACTCTGGAGAAGTGTACGGTGTGTTCTGAAACATCTAAAAAACACAGCTTGGAGAGCATAGGGCACTTCCACTCATGGCCGTATAAATTGGGAAAACTAAACATCAGCAAGAAACAGGCACCCCAAAGTTTAGGGCTGCTCTGTTGACAAGAACGCCCACGTCATTACACCTTAAATATCCTAGGAAAGAGAAAAATGGATAAAGAAGTTGGGGTCCTCATGTACAATGGAATATCACTCAGCCATGAAATCAACGTCATAAGGCTAGTAGCAGCACGATGAGTGGATTTAGGTACGACGATTCTAAGTGAAATAAGTCACACAGAAAAAGACACTTATCATAAGATATCACTTCTAGAGGGAATGTAAAAACCGCTACACTTGAACTGAATTACAAAACAGAACAGAGTCACACGTTTAGGAAACACACTACGGCTGCTGAACGGGAAAGGTGAGGTGGGGTGATGCATAAAACAAGGGTTTCAAATTAGCTCAGATACCGTTCCATAAACCCAATATGTAAGAGACAAGACCTATCCCTTTTTCAGTGAACTGGACTCAACACCCCCTATTCACCGCACAAGAATATATCTGACTAGTAAGAATCTTCAAACCTATGTATTGATATCTCTCTGTAAGTGAGTCAAGGGGGTGTAAAGCGGCATAAACACAGCCGTGAAAAGCAGCTAAACCCCATTATAAAAATAAATTACTTTTCAAAACCCGTGAAACAAAGACAGTGAAAGAGAGAGAAATTCTTATAAAATTCATTCAGGGGCTGTGATGCAACCTGGATTGACCATATCTAGACCCACAGCTGATTGAGACATAAGGGTGGACACTCTTGGGGCTGAGAGGTTCGGTGAGGTTGGGTGAGCCAACGCAGACCCTTTCAAGTAATACTGCATGGTACCCATCCCATGGGTCCCAAATCTCCAGGTTCAAGGGCATCTTCCTACGTCGAAAACAGGCATGAGAAACCCAGAAGATTGTACACCGTGTGATCGGGAAAGGTTTCTAAAACGCACCTCATTTCTCATCTCCTTTGCTCGGGTTCGCCATTCCAGCCGATTTACTAGCCATCTCCCTCCTTGGAGAATCAGCACCTTTAACCTCCTGTTCCGTACAGGTTGCAATTTGTCCTGAGGATGAACGGGAAGAGGGGGAACCAATGAGAGACTAGCTCTAGGTGTTGGGACAGGCACAGGTCACTCTATTTTCCCATCAGGAAGAAGAATTAAGCACAAGCTCAGCCTGCCCCCCAGAACCAGAAGAGGGCCTGAAGCAATCCTGCGCTTTTGCGGCCAGGTCCCAAAAAAGCGAGTTGAAAAATGGAGCTCAGGGGCACTGCAATTCACAAACCTGCAGAGTTTTAAATGATACCTCTCGTCCACAAATATATTAAGGGAAGGCAACGAAGAGGCTTTGAAAGCAAGGCAGAATTGCAGGAAACAGATTTCAGGAGGTAGATTCGAATCGACTTGAAAGCACATGAAAAGCGGCAAAACGTGGACAATGATGCCCTTGGCCAAAAAGGGCGTATGCGTTTTTTCCTGAATATATTCAGGAAAAAACGCATACGCCCTTTTTGGCCAACCAAGCAACCTGGAAAGGCCAATCAGCGCTCCAAAGAAGTCTCGCTTCCCAGCGGGCAAAAGGGCCATGCGGAAAAAAGTGTCCAGACCAGAAATGCAGGACCGGCCATGGAGAAATGGGAGCCTTGCTACGCTGATGGGTGGGATGTAAATTGCCAACAGCCACTCTGGAGAAGTGTACGGTGTGTTCTGAAACATCTAAAAAACACAGCTTGGAGAGCATAGGGCACTTCCACTCATGGGCGTATAAATTGGGAAAACTAAACATCAGCAAGACACAGGCACCCCAAAGTTTAGGGCTGCTCTGTTGACAAGAACGCCCACTTCATTACACCTTAAATATCCTAGGAAAGAGAAAAATGGATAAAGAAGTTGGGGTCCTCATGTACAATGGAATATCACTCAGCCATGAAATCAACGTCATAAGGCTAGTAGCAGCACGATGAGTGGATTTAGGTACGACGATTCTAAGTGAAATAAGTCACACAGAAAAAGACACTTATCATAAGATATCACTTCTAGAGGGAATGTAAAAACCGCTACACTTGAACTGAATTACAAAACAGAACAGAGTCACACGTTTAGGAAACACACTACGGCTGCTGAACGGGAAAGGTGAGGTGGGGTGATGCATAAAACAAGGGTTTCAAATTAGCTCAGATACCGTTCCATAAACCCAATATGTAAGAGACAAGACCTATCCCTTTTTCAGTGAACTGGACTCAACACCCCCTATTCACCGCACAAGAATATATCTGACTAGTAAGAATCTTCAAACCTATGTATTGATATCTCTCTGTAAGTGAGTCAAGGGGGTGTAAAGCGGCATAAACACAGCCGTGAAAAGCAGCTAAACCCCATTATAAAAATAAATTACTTTTCAAAACCCGTGAAACAAAGACAGTGAAAGAGAGAGAAATTCTTACAAAATTCATTCAGGGGCTGTGATGCAACCTGGATTGACCATATCTAGACCCACAGCTGATTGAGACATAAGGGTGGACACTCTTGGGGCTGAGAGGTTCGGTGAGGTTGGGTGAGCCAACGCAGACCCTTTCAAGTAATACTGCATGGTACCCATCCCATGGGTCCCAAATCTCCAGGTTCAAGGGCATCTTCCTACGTCGAAAACAGGCATGAGAAACCCAGAAGATGGTACACCGTGTGATCGGGAAAGGTTTCTAAAACGCACCTCATTTCTCATCTCCTTTGCTCGGGTTCGCCATTCCAGCCGATTTACTAGCCATCTCCCTCCTTGGAGAATCAGCACCTTTAACCTCCTGTTCCGTACAGGTTGCAATTTGTCCTGAGGATGAACGGGAAGAGGGGGAACCAATGAGAGACTAGCTCTAGGTGTTGGGACAGGCACAGGTCACTCTATTTTCCCATCAGGAAGAAGAATTAAGCACAAGCTCAGCCTGCCCCCCAGAACCAGAAGAGGGCCTGAAGCAATCCTGCGCTTTTGCGGCCAGGTCCCAAAAAAGCGAGTTGAAAAATGGAGCTCAGGGGCACTGCAATTCACAAACCTGCAGAGTTTTAAATGATACCTCTCGTCCACAAATATATTAAGGGAAGGCAACGAAGAGGCTTTGAAAGCAAGGCAGAATTGCAGGAAACAGATTTCAGGAGGTAGATTCGAATCGCGTTGAAAGCACATGTAAAGCGGCAAAACGTGGACAATGATGCCCTTGGCCAAAAAGGGCGTATGCGTTTTTTCCTGAATATATTCAGGAAAAAACGCATACGCCCTTTTTGGCCAACCAAGCAACCTGGAAAGGCCAATCAGCGCTCCAAAGAAGTCTCGCTTCCCAGCGGGCAAAAGGGCCATGCGGAAAAAAGTGTCCAGACCAGAAATGCAGGACCGGCCATGGAGAAATGGGAGCCTTGCTACGCTGATGGGTGGGATGTAAATTGCCAACAGCCACTCTGGAGAAGTGTACGGTGTGTTCTGAAACATCTAAAAAACACAGCTTGGAGAGCATAGGGCACTTCCACTCATGGGCGTATAAATTGGGAAAACTAAACATCAGCAAGACACAGGCACCCCAAAGTTTAGGGCTGCTCTGTTGACAAGAACGCCCACTTCATTACACCTTAAATATCCTAGGAAAGAGAAAAATGGATAAAGAAGTTGGGGTCCTCATGTACAATGGAATATCACTCAGCCATGAAATCAACGTCATAAGGCTAGTAGCAGCACGATGAGTGGATTTAGGTACGACGATTCTAAGTGAAATAAGTCACACAGAAAAAGACACTTATCATAAGATATCACTTCTAGAGGGAATGTAAAAACCGCTACACTTGAACTGAATTACAAAACAGAACAGAGTCACACGTTTAGGAAACACACTACGGCTGCTGCACGGGAAAGGTGAGGTGGGGTGATGCATAAAACAAGGGTTTCAAATTAGCTCAGATACCGTTCCATAAACCCAATATGTAAGAGACAAGACCTATCCCTTTTTCAGTGAACTGGACTCAACACCCCCTATTCACCGCACAAGAATATATCTGACTAGTAAGAATCTTCAAACCTATGTATTGATATCTCTCTGTAAGTGAGTCAAGGGGGTGTAAAGCGGCATAAACACAGCCGTGAAAAGCAGCTAAACCCCATTATAAAAATAAATTACTTTTCAAAACCCGTGAAACAAAGACAGTGAAAGAGAGAGAAATTCTTACAAAATTCGTTCAGGGGCTGTGATGCAACCTGGATTGACCATATCTAGACCCACAGCTGATTGAGACATAAGGGTGGACACTCTTGGGGCTGAGAGGTTCGGTGAGGTTGGGTGAGCCAACGCAGACCCTTTCAAGTAATACTGCATGGTACCCATCCCATGGGTCCCAAATCTCCAGGTTCAAGGGCATCTTCCTACGTCGAAAACAGGCATGAGAAACCCAGAAGATGGTACACCGTGTGATCGGGAAAGGTTTCTAAAACGCACCTCATTTCTCATCTCCTTTGCTCGGGTTCGCCATTCCAGCCGATTTACTAGCCATCTCCCTCCTTGGAGAATCAGCACCTTTAACCTCCTGTTCCGTACAGGTTGCAATTTGTCCTGAGGATGAACGGGAAGAGGGGGAACCAATGAGAGACTAGCTCTAGGTGTTGGGACAGGCACAGGTCACTCTATTTTCCCATCAGGAAGAAGAATTAAGCACAAGCTCAGCCTGCCCCCCAGAACCAGAAGAGGGCCTGAAGCAATCCTGCGCTTTTGCGGCCAGGTCCCAAAAAAGCGAGTTGAAAAATGGAGCTCAGGGGCACTGCAATTCACAAACCTGCAGAGTTTTAAATGATACCTCTCGTCCACAAATATATTAAGGGAAGGCAACGAAGAGGCTTTGAAAGCAAGGCAGAATTGCAGGAAACAGATTTCAGGAGGTAGATTCGAATCGCCTTGAAAGCACATGAAAAGCGGCAAAACGTGGACAATGATGCCCTTGGCCAAAAAGGGCGTATGCGTTTTTTCCTGAATATATTCAGGAAAAAACGCATACGCCCTTTTTGGCCAACCAAGCAACCTGGAAAGGCCAATCAGCGCTCCAAAGAAGTCTCGCTTCCCAGCGGGCAAAAGGGCCATGCGGAAAAAAGTGTCCAGACCAGAAATGCAGGACCGGCCATGGAGAAATGGGAGCCTTGCTACGCTGATGGGTGGGATGTAAATTGCCAACAGCCACTCTGGAGAAGTGTACGGTGTGTTCTGAAACATCTAAAAAACACAGCTTGGAGAGCATAGGGCACTTCCACTCATGGGCGTATAAATTGGGAAAACTAAACATCAGCAAGACACAGGCACCCCAAAGTTTAGGGCTGCTCTGTTGACAAGAACGCCCACTTCATTACACCTTAAATATCCTAGGAAAGAGAAAAATGGATAAAGAAGTTGGGGTCCTCATGTACAATGGAATATCACTCAGCCATGAAATCAACGTCATAAGGCTAGTAGCAGCACGATGAGTGGATTTAGGTACGACGATTCTAAGTGAAATAAGTCACACCGAAAAAGACACTTATCATAAGATATCACTTCGAGAGGGAATGTAAAAACCGCTACACTTGAACTGAATTACAAAACAGAACAGAGTCACACGTTTAGGAAACACACTACGGCTGCTGAACGGGAAAGGTGAGGTGGGGTGATGCATAAAACAAGGGTTTCAAATTAGCTCAGATACCGTTCCATAAACCCAATATGTAAGAGACAAGACCTATTCCTTTTTCAGTGAACTGGACTCAACACCCCCTATTCACCGCACAAGAATATATCTGACTAGTAAGAATCTTCAAACCTATGTATTGATATCTCTCTGTAAGTGAGTCAAGGGGGTGTAAAGCGGCATAAACACAGCCGTGAAAAGCAGCTAAACCCCATTATAAAAATAAATTACTTTTCAAAACCCGTGAAACAAAGACAGTGAAAGAGAGAGAAATTCTTACAAAATTCGTTCAGGGGCTGTGATGCAACCTGGATTGACCATATCTAGACCCACAGCTGATTGAGACATAAGGGTGGACACTCTTGGGGCTGAGAGGTTCGGTGAGGTTGGGTGAGCCAACGCAGACCCTTTCAAGTAATACTGCATGGTACCCATCCCATGGGTCCCAAATCTCCAGGTTCAAGGGCATCTTCCTACGTCGAAAACAGGCATGAGAAACCCAGAAGATGGTACACCGTGTGATCGGGAAAGGTTTCTAAAACGCACCTCATTTCTCATCTCCTTTGCTCGGGTTCGCCATTCCAGCCGATTTACTAGCCATCTCCCTCCTTGGAGAATCAGCACCTTTAACCTCCTGTTCCGTACAGGTTGCAATTTGTCCTGAGGATGAACGGGAAGAGGGGGAACCAATGAGAGACTAGCTCTAGGTGTTGGGACAGGCACAGGTCACTCTATTTTCCCATCAGGAAGAAGAATTAAGCACAAGCTCAGCCTGCCCCC
This sequence comes from Balaenoptera acutorostrata, assembly GCF_949987535.1. Taxonomy (NCBI): domain Eukaryota; kingdom Metazoa; phylum Chordata; class Mammalia; order Artiodactyla; family Balaenopteridae; genus Balaenoptera; species Balaenoptera acutorostrata. The sequence continues at coordinate 154,243 of NW_026645495.1, read as the reverse complement.
CAGAACCAGAAGAGGGCCTGAAGCAATCCTGCGCTTTTGCGGCCAGCTCCCAAAAAAGCGAGTTGAAAAATGGAGCTCAGGGGCACTGCAATTCACAAACCTGCAGAGTTTTAAATGATACCTCTCGTCCACAAATATATTAAGGGAAGGCAACGAAGAGGCTTTGAAAGCAAGGCAGAATTGCAGGAAACAGATTTCAGGAGGTAGATTCGAATCGCCTTGAAAGCACATGTAAAGCGGCAAAACGTGGACAATGATGCCCTTGGCCAAAAAGGGCGTATGCGTTTTTTCCTGAATATATTCAGGAAAAAACGCATACGCCCTTTTTGGCCAACCAAGCAACCTGGAAAGGCCAATCAGCGCTCCAAAGAAGTCTCGCTTCCCAGCGGGCAAAAGGGCCATGCGGAAAAAAGTGTCCAGACCAGAAATGCAGGACCGGCCATGGAGAAATGGGAGCCTTGCTACGCTGATGGGTGGGATGTAAATTGCCAACAGCCACTCTGGAGAAGTGTACGGTGTGTTCTGAAACATCTAAAAAACACAGCTTGGAGAGCATAGGGCACTTCCACTCATGGGCGTATAAATTGGGAAAACTAAACATCAGCAAGACACAGGCACCCCAAAGTTTAGGGCTGCTCTGTTGACAAGAACGCCCACTTCATTACACCTTAAATATCCTAGGAAAGAGAAAAATGGATAAAGAAGTTGGGGTCCTCATGTACAATGGAATATCACTCAGCCATGAAATCAACGTCATAAGGCTAGTAGCAGCACGATGAGTGGATTTAGGTACGACGATTCTAAGTGAAATAAGTCACACAGAAAAAGACACTTATCATAAGATATCACTTCTAGAGGGAATGTAAAAACCGCTACACTTGAACTGAATTACAAAACAGAACAGAGTCACACGTTTAGGAAACACACTACGGCTGCTGCACGGGAAAGGTGAGGTGGGGTGATGCATAAAACAAGGGTTTCAAATTAGCTCAGATACCGTTCCATAAACCCAATATGTAAGAGACAAGACCTATCCCTTTTTCAGTGAACTGGACTCAACACCCCCTATTCACCGCACAAGAATATATCTGACTAGTAAGAATCTTCAAACCTATGTATTGATATCTCTCTGTAAGTGAGTCAAGGGGGTGTAAAGCGGCATAAACACAGCCGTGAAAAGCAGCTAAACCCCATTATAAAAATAAATTACTTTTCAAAACCCGTGAAACAAAGACAGTGAAAGAGAGAGAAATTCTTACAAAATTCGTTCAGGGGCTGTGATGCAACCTGGATTGACCATATCTAGACCCACAGCTGATTGAGACATAAGGGTGGACACTCTTGGGGCTGAGAGGTTCGGTGAGGTTGGGTGAGCCAACGCAGACCCTTTCAAGTAATACTGCATGGTACCCATCCCATGGGTCCCAAATCTCCAGGTTCAAGGGCATCTTCCTACGTCGAAAACAGGCATGAGAAACCCAGAAGATGGTACACCGTGTGATCGGGAAAGGTTTCTAAAACGCACCTCATTTCTCATCTCCTTTGCTCGGGTTCGCCATTCCAGCCGATTTACTAGCCATCTCCCTCCTTGGAGAATCAGCACCTTTACCCTCCTGTTCCGTACAGGTTGCAATTTGTCCTGAGGATGAACGGGAAGAGGGGGAACCAATGAGAGACTAGCTCTAGGTGTTGGGACAGGCACAGGTCACTCTATTTTCCCATCAGGAAGAAGAATTAAGCACAAGCTCAGCCTGCCCTCCAGAACCAGAAGAGGGCCTGAAGCAATCCTGCGCTTTTGCGGCCAGGTCCCAAAAAAGCGAGTTGAAAAATGGAGCTCAGGGGCACTGCAATTCACAAACCTGCAGAGTTTTAAATGATACCTCTCGTCCACAAATATATTAAGGGAAGGCAACGAAGAGGCTTTGAAAGCAAGGCAGAATTGCAGGAAACAGATTTCAGGAGGTAGATTCGAATCGCCTTGAAAGCACATGAAAAGCGGCAAAACGTGGACAATGATGCCCTTGGCCAAAAAGGGCGTATGCGTTTTTTCCTGAATATATTCAGGAAAAAACGCATACGCCCTTTTTGGCCAACCAAGCAACCTGGAAAGGCCAATCAGCGCTCCAAAGAAGTCTCGCTTCCCAGCGGGCAAAAGGGCCATGCGGAAAAAAGTGTCCAGACCAGAAATGCAGGACCGGCCATGGAGAAATGGGAGCCTTGCTACGCTGATGGGTGGGATGTAAATTGCCAACAGCCACTCTGGAGAAGTGTACGGTGTGTTCTGAAACATCTAAAAAACACAGCTTGGAGAGCATAGGGCACTTCCACTCATGGGCGTATAAATTGGGAAAACTAAACATCAGCAAGACACAGGCACCCCAAAGTTTAGGGCTGCTCTGTTGACAAGAACGCCCACTTCATTACACCTTAAATATCCTAGGAAAGAGAAAAATGGATAAAGAAGTTGGGGTCCTCATGTACAATGGAATATCACTCAGCCATGAAATCAACGTCATAAGGCTAGTAGCAGCACGATGAGTGGATTTAGGTACGACGATTCTAAGTGAAATAAGTCACACAGAAAAAGACACTTATCATAAGATATCACTTCTAGAGGGAATGTAAAAACCGCTACACTTGAACTGAATTACAAAACAGAACAGAGTCACACGTTTAGGAAACACACTACGGCTGCTGCACGGGAAAGGTGAGGTGGGGTGATGCATAAAACAAGGGTTTCAAATTAGCTCAGATACCGTTCCATAAACCCAATATGTAAGAGACAAGACCTATCCCTTTTTCAGTGAACTGGACTCAACACCCCCTATTCACCGCACAAGAATATATCTGACTAGTAAGAATCTTCAAACCTATGTATTGATATCTCTCTGTAAGTGAGTCAAGGGGGTGTAAAGCGGCATAAACACAGCCGTGAAAAGCAGCTAAACCCCATTATAAAAATAAATTACTTTTCAAAACCCGTGAAACAAAGACAGTGAAAGAGAGAGAAATTCTTACAAAATTCGTTCAGGGGCTGTGATGCAACCTGGATTGACCATATCTAGACCCACAGCTGATTGAGACATAAGGGTGGACACTCTTGGGGCTGAGAGGTTCGGTGAGGTTGGGTGAGCCAACGCAGACCCTTTCAAGTAATACTGCATGGTACCCATCCCATGGGTCCCAAATCTCCAGGTTCAAGGGCATCTTCCTACGTCGAAAACAGGCATGAGAAACCCAGAAGATGGTACACCGTGTGATCGGGAAAGGTTTCTAAAACGCACCTCATTTCTCATCTCCTTTGCTCGGGTTCGCCATTCCAGCCGATTTACTAGCCATCTCCCTCCTTGGAGAATCAGCACCTTTAACCTCCTGTTCCGTACAGGTTGCAATTTGTCCTGAGGATGAACGGGAAGAGGGGGAACCAATGAGAGACTAGCTCTAGGTGTTGGGACAGGCACAGGTCACTCTATTTTCCCATCAGGAAGAAGAATTAAGCACAAGCTCAGCCTGCCCCCCAGAACCAGAAGAGGGCCTGAAGCAATCCTGCGCTTTTGCGGCCAGCTCCCAAAAAAGCGAGTTGAAAAATGGAGCTCAGGGGCACTGCAATTCACAAACCTGCAGAGTTTTAAATGATACCTCTCGTCCACAAATATATTAAGGGAAGGCAACGAAGAGGCTTTGAAAGCAAGGCAGAATTGCAGGAAACAGATTTCAGGAGGTAGATTCGAATCGCCTTGAAAGCACATGAAAAGCGGCAAAACGTGGACAATGATGCCCTTGGCCAAAAAGGGCGTATGCGTTTTTTCCTGAATATATTCAGGAAAAAACGCACACGCCCTTTTTGGCCAACCAAGCAACCTGGAAAGGCCAATCAGCGCTCCAAAGAAGTCTCGCTTCCCAGCGGGCAAAAGGGCCATGCGGAAAAAAGTGTCCAGACCAGAAATGCAGGACCGGCCATGGAGAAATGGGAGCCTTGCTACGCTGATGGGTGGGATGTAAATTGCCAACAGCCACTCTGGAGAAGTGTACGGTGTGTTCTGAAACATCTAAAAAACACAGCTTGGAGAGCATAGGGCACTTCCACTCATGGGCGTATAAATTGGGAAAACTAAACATCAGCAAGACACAGGCACCCCAAAGTTTAGGGCTGCTCTGTTGACAAGAACGCCCACTTCATTACACCTTAAATATCCTAGGAAAGAGAAAAATGGATAAAGAAGTTGGGGTCCTCATGTACAATGGAATATCACTCAGCCATGAAATCAACGTCATAAGGCTAGTAGCAGCACGATGAGTGGATTTAGGTACGACGATTCTAAGTGAAATAAGTCACACAGAAAAAGACACTTATCATAAGATATCACTTCTAGAGGGAATGTAAAAACCGCTACACTTGAACTGAATTACAAAACAGAACAGAGTCACACGTTTAGGAAACACACTACGGCTGCTGAACGGGAAAGGTGAGGTGGGGTGATGCATAAAACAAGGGTTTCAAATTAGCTCAGATACCGTTCCATAAACCCAATATGTAAGAGACAAGACCTATTCCTTGCTCAGTGAACTGGACTCAACACCCCCTATTCACCGCACAAGAATATATCTGACTAGTAAGAATCTTCAAACCTATGTATTGATATCTCTCTGTAAGTGAGTCAAGGGGGTGTAAAGCGTCATAAACACAGCCGTGAAAAGCAGCTAAACCCCATTATAAAAATAAATTACTTTTCAAAACCGGTGAAACAAAGACAGTGAAAGAGAGAGAAATTCTTACAAAATTCGTTCAGGGGCTGTGATGCAACCTGGATTGACCATATCTAGACCCACAGCTGATTGAGACATCAGGGTGGACACTCTTGGGGCTGAGAGGTTCGGTGAGGTTGGGTGAGCCAACGCAGACCCTTTCAAGTAATACTGCATGGTACCCATCCCATGGGTCCCAAATCTCCAGGTTCAAGGGCATCTTCCTACGTCGAAAACAGGCATGAGAAACCCAGAAGATGGTACACCGTGTGATCGGGAAAGGTTTCTAAAACGCACCTCATTTCTCATCTCCTTTGCTCGGGTTCGCCATTCCAGCTGATTTACTAGCCATCTCCCTCCTTGGAGAATCAGCACCTTTAACCTCCTGTTCCGTACAGGTTGCAATTTGTCCTGAGGATGAACGGGAAGAGGGGGAACCAATGAGAGACTAGCTCTAGGTGTTGGGACAGGCACAGGTCACTCTATTTTCCCATCAGGAAGAAGAATTAAGCACAAGCTCAGCCTGCCCCCCAGAACCAGAAGAGGGCCTGAAGCAATCCTGCGCTTTTGCGGCCAGGTCCCAAAAAAGCGAGTTGAAAAATGGAGCTCAGGGGCACTGCAATTCACAAACCTGCAGAGTTTTAAATGATACCTCTCGTCCACAAATATATTAAGGGAAGGCAACGAAGAGGCTTTGAAAGCAAGGCAGAATTGCAGGAAACAGATTTCAGGAGGTAGATTCGAATCGACCTGAAAGCACATGAAAAGCGGCAAAACTTGGACAATGATGCCCTTGGCCAAAAAGGGCGTATGCGTTTTTTCCTGAATATATTCAGGAAAAAACGCATACGCCCTTTTTGGCCAACCAAGCAACCTGGAAAGGCCAATCAGCGCTCCAAAGAAGTCTCGCTTCCCAGCGGGCAAAAGGGCCATGCGGAAAAAAGTGTCCAGACCAGAAATGCAGGACCGGCCATGGAGAAATGGGAGCCTTGCTACGCTGATGGGTGGGATGTAAATTGCCAACAGCCACTCTGGAGAAGTGTACGGTGTGTTCTGAAATATCTAAAAAACACAGCTTGGAGAGCATAGGGCACTTCCACTCATGGGCGTATAAATTGGGAAAACTAAACATCAGCAAGACACAGGCACCCCAAAGTTTAGGGCTGCTCTGTTGACAAGAACGCCCACTTCATTACACCTTAAATATCCTAGGAAAGAGAAAAATGGATAAAGAAGTTGGGGTCCTCATGTACAATGGAATATCACTCAGCCATGAAATCAACGTCATAAGGCTAGTAGCAGCACGATGAGTGGATTTAGGTACGACGATTCTAAGTGAAATAAGTCACACAGAAAAAGACACTTATCATAAGATATCACTTCTAGAGGGAATGTAAAAACCGCTACACTTGAACTGAATTACAAAACAGAACAGAGTCACACGTTTAGGAAACACACTACGGCTGCTGAACGGGAAAGGTGAGGTGGGGTGATGCATAAAACAAGGGTTTCAAATTAGCTCAGATACCGTTCCATAAACCCAATATGTAAGAGACAAGACCTATTCCTTGCTCAGTGAACTGGACTCAACACCCCCTATTCACCGCACAAGAATATATCTGACTAGTAAGAATCTTCAAACCTATGTATTGATATCTCTCTGTAAGTGAGTCAAGGGGGTGTAAAGCGTCATAAACACAGCCGTGAAAAGCAGCTAAACCCCATTATAAAAATAAATTACTTTTCAAAACCCGTGAAACAAAGACAGTGAAAGAGAGAGAAATTCTTACAAAATTCGTTCAGGGGCTGTGATGCAACCTGGATTGACCATATCTAGACCCACAGCTGATTGAGACATCAGGGTGGACACTCTTGGGGCTGAGAGGTTCGGTGAGGTTGGGTGAGCCAACGCAGACCCTTTCAAGTAATACTGCATGGTACCCATCCCATGGGTCCCAAATCTCCAGGTTCAAGGGCATCTTCCTACGTCGAAAACAGGCATGAGAAACCCAGAAGATGGTACACCGTGTGATCGGGAAAGGTTTCTAAAACGCACCTCATTTCTCATCTCCTTTGCTCGGGTTCGCCATTCCAGCTGATTTACTAGCCATCTCCCTCCTTGGAGAATCAGCACCTTTAACCTCCTGTTCCGTACAGGTTGCAATTTGTCCTGAGGATGAACGGGAAGAGGGGGAACCAATGAGAGACTAGCTCTAGGTGTTGGGACAGGCACAGGTCACTCTATTTTCCCATCAGGAAGAAGAATTAAGCACAAGCTCAGCCTGCCCCCCAGAACCAGAAGAGGGCCTGAAGCAATCCTGCGCTTTTGCGGCCAGGTCCCAAAAAAGCGAGTTGAAAAATGGAGCTCAGGGGCACTGCAATTCACAAACCTGCAGAGTTTTAAATGATACCTCTCGTCCACAAATATATTAAGGGAAGGCAACGAAGAGGCTTTGAAAGCAAGGCAGAATTGCAGGAAACAGATTTCAGGAGGTAGATTCGAATCGACTTGAAAGCACATGAAAAGCGGCAAAACGTGGACAATGATGCCCTTGGCCAAAAAGGGCGTATGCGTTTTTTCCTGAATATATTCAGGAAAAAACGCATACGCCCTTTTTGGCCAACCAAGCAACCTGGAAAGGCCAATCAGCGCTCCAAAGAAGTCTCGCTTCCCAGCGGGCAAAAGGGCCATGCGGAAAAAAGTGTCCAGACCAGAAATGCAGGACCGGCCATGGAGAAATGGGAGCCTTGCTACGCTGATGGGTGGGATGTAAATTGCCAACAGCCACTCTGGAGAAGTGTACGGTGTGTTCTGAAACATCTAAAAAACACAGCTTGGAGAGCATAGGGCACTTCCACTCATGGGCGTATAAATTGGGAAAACTAAAAATCAGCAAGACACAGGCACCCCAAAGTTTAGGGCTGCTCTGTTGACAAGAACGCCCACTTCATTACACCTTAAATATCCTAGGAAAGAGAAAAATGGATAAAGAAGTTGGGGTCCTCATGTACAATGGAATATCACTCAGCCATGAAATCAACGTCATAAGGCTAGTAGCAGCACGATGAGTGGATTTAGGTACGACGATTCTAAGTGAAATAAGTCACACAGAAAAAGACACTTATCATAAGATATCACTTCTAGAGGGAATGTAAAAACCGCTACACTTGAACTGAATTACAAAACAGAACAGAGTCACACGTTTAGGAAACACACTACGGCTGCTGAACGGGAAAGGTGAGGTGGGGTGATGCATAAAACAAGGGTTTCAAATTAGCTCAGATACCGTTCCATAAACCCAATATGTAAGAGACAAGACCTATTCCTTGCTCAGTGAACTGGACTCAACACCCCCTATTCACCGCACAAGAATATATCTGACTAGTAAGAATCTTCAAACCTATGTATTGATATCTCTCTGTAAGTGAGTCAAGGGGGTGTAAAGCGGCATAAACACAGCCGTGAAAAGCAGCTAAACCCCATTATAAAAATAAATTACTTTTCAAAACCCGTGAAACAAAGACAGTGAAAGAGAGAGAAATTCTTCCAAAATTCGTTCAGGGGCTGTGATGCAACCTGGATTGACCATATCTAGACCCACAGCTGATTGAGACATAAGGGTGGACACTCTTGGGGCTGAGAGGTTCGGTGAGGTTGGGTGAGCCAACGCAGACCCTTTCAAGTAATACTGCATGGTACCCATCCCATGGGTCCCAAATCTCCAGGTTCAAGGGCATCTTCCTACGTCGAAAACAGGCATGAGAAACCCAGAAGATGGTACACCGTGTGATCGGGAAAGGTTTCTAAAACGCACCTCATTTCTCATCTCCTTTGCTCGGGTTCGCCATTCCAGCTGATTTACTAGCCATCTCCCTACTTGGAGAATCAGCACCTTTAACCTCCTGTTCCGTACAGGTTGCAATTTGTCCTGAGGATGAACGGGAAGAGGGGGAACCAATGAGAGACTAGCTCTAGGTGTTGGGACAGGCACAGGTCACTCTATTTTCCCATCAGGAAGAAGAATTAAGCACAAGCTCAGCCTGCCCCCCAGAACCAGAAGAGGGCCTGAAGCAATCCTGCGCTTTTGCAGCCAGCTCCCAAAAAAGCGAGTTGAAAAATGGAGCTCAGGGGCACTGCAATTCACAAACCTGCAGAGTTTTAAATGATACCTCTCGTCCACAAATATATTAAGGGAAGGCAACGAAGAGGCTTTGAAAGCAAGGCAGAATTGCAGGAAACAGATTTCAGGAGGTAGATTCGAATCGCCTTGAAAGCACATGAAAAGCGGCCAAACGTGGACAATGATGCCCTTGGCCAAAAAGGGCGTATGCGTTTTTTCCTGAATATATTCAGGAAAAAACGCATACGCCCTTTTTGGCCAACCAAGCAACCTGGAAAGGCCAATCAGCGCTCCAAAGAAGTCTCGCTTCCCAGCGGGCAAAAGGGCCATGCGGAAAAAAGTGTCCAAACCAGAAATGCAGGACCGGCCATGGAGAAATGGGAGCCTTGCTACGCTGATGGGTGGGATGTAAATTGCCAACAGCCACTCTGGAGAAGTGTACGGTGTGTTCTGAAACATCTAAAAAACACAGCTTGGAGAGCATAGGGCACTTCCACTCATGGGCGTATAAATTGGGAAAACTAAACATCAGCAAGACAGAGGCACCCCAAAGTTTAGGGCTGCTCTGTTGACAAGAACGCCCACTTCATTACACCTTAAATATCCTAGGAAAGAGAAAAATGGATAAAGAAGTTGGGGTCCTCATGTACAATGGAATATCACTCAGCCATGAAATCCACGTCATAAGGCTAGTAGCAGCACGATGAGTGGATTTAGGTACGACGATTCTAAGTGAAATAAGTCACACAGAAAAAGACACTTATCATAAGATATCACTTCTAGAGGGAATGTAAAAACCGCTACACTTGAACTGAATTACAAAACAGAACAGAGTCACACGTTTAGGAAACACACTACGGCTGCTGAACGGGAAAGGTGAGGTGGGGTGATGCATAAAACAAGGGTTTCAAATTAGCTCCGATACCGTTCCATAAACCCAATATGTAAGAGACAAGACCTATTCCTTGCTCAGTGAACTGGACTCAACACCCCCTATTCACCGCACAAGAATATATCTGACTAGTAAGAATCTTCAAACCTATGTATTGATATCTCTCTGTAAGTGAGTCAAGGGGGTGTAAAGCGGCATAAACACAGCCGTGAAAAGCAGCTAAACCCCATTATAAAAATAAATTACTTTTCAAAACCCGTGAAACAAAGACAGTGAAAGAGAGAGAAATTCTTCCAAAATTCGTTCAGGGGCTGTGATGCAACCTGGATTGACCATATCTAGACCCACAGCTGATTGAGACATAAGGGTGGACACTCTTGGGGCTGAGAGGTTCGGTGAGGTTGGGTGAGCCAACGCAGACCCTTTCAAGTAATACTGCATGGTACCCATCCCATGGGTCCCAAATCTCCAGGTTCAAGGGCATCTTCCTACGTCGAAAACAGGCATGAGAAACCCAGAAGATGGTACACCGTGTGATCGGGAAAGGTTTCTAAAACGCACATCATTTCTCATCTCCTTTGCTCGGGTTCGCCATTCCAGCTGATTTACTAGCCATCTCCCTCCTTGGAGAATCAGCACCTTTAACCTCCTGTTCCGTACAGGTTGCAATTTGTCCTGAGGATGAACGGGAAGAGGGGGAACCAATGAGAGACTAGCTCTAGGTGTTGGGACAGGCACAGGTCACTCTATTTTCCCATCAGGAAGAAGAATTAAGCACAAGCTCAGCCTGCCCTCCAGAACCAGAAGAGGGCCTGAAGCAATCCTGCGCTTTTGCGGCCAGGTCCCAAAAAAGCGAGTTGAAAAATGGAGCTCAGGGGCACTGCAATTCACAAACCTGCAGAGTTTTAAATGATACCTCTCGTCCACAAATATATTAAGGGAAGGCAACGAAGAGGCTTTGAAAGCAAGGCAGAATTGCAGGAAACAGATTTCAGGAGGTAGATTCGAATCGCCTTGAAAGCACATGAAAAGCGGCAAAACGTGGACAATGATGCCCTTGGCCAAAAAGGGCGTATGCGTTTTTTCCTGAATATATTCAGGAAAAAACGCATACGCCCTTTTTGGCCAACCAAGCAACCTGGAAAGGCCAATCAGCGCTCCAAAGAAGTCTCGCTTCCCAGCGGGCAAAAGGGCCATGCGGAAAAAAGTGTCCAGACCAGAAATGCAGGACCGGCCATGGAGAAATGGGAGCCTTGCTACGCTGATGGGTGGGATGTAAATTGCCAACAGCCACTCTGGAGAAGTGTACGGTGTGTTCTGAAACATCTAAAAAACACAGCTTGGAGAGCATAGGGCACTTCCACTCATGGGCGTATAAATTGGGAAAACTAAAAATCAGCAAGACACAGGCACCCCAAAGTTTAGGGCTGCTCTGTTGACAAGAACCCCCACTTCATTACACCTTAAATATCCTAGGAAAGAGAAAAATGGATAAAGAAGTTGGGGTCCTCATGTACAATGGAATATCACTCAGCCATGAAATCAACGTCATAAGGCTAGTAGCAGCACGATGAGTGGATTTAGGTACGACGATTCTAAGTGAAATAAGTCACACAGAAAAAGACACTTATCATAAGATATCACTTCTAGAGGGAATGTAAAAACCGCTACACTTGAACTGAATTACAAAACAGAACAGAGTCACACGTTTAGGAAACACACTACGGCTGCTGAACGGGAAAGGTGAGGTGGGGTGATGCATAAAACAAGGGTTTCAAATTAGCTCAGATACCGTTCCATAAACCCAATATGTAAGAGACAAGACCTATTCCTTGCTCAGTGAACTGGACTCAACACCCCCTATTCACCGCACAAGAATATATCTGACTAGTAAGAATCTTCAAACCTATGTATTGATATCTCTCTGTAAGTGAGTCAAGGGGGTGTAAAGCGGCATAAACACAGCCGTGAAAAGCAGCTAAACCCCATTATAAAAATAAATTACTTTTCAAAACCCGTGAAACAAAGACAGTGAAAGAGAGAGAAATTCTTCCAAAATTCGTTCAGGGGCTGTGATGCAACCTGGATTGACCATATCTAGACCCACAGCTGATTGAGACATAAGGGTGGACACTCTTGGGGCTGAGAGGTTCGGTGAGGTTGGGTGAGCCAACGCAGACCCTTTCAAGTAATACTGCATGGTACCCATCCCATGGGTCCCAAATCTCCAGGTTCAAGGGCATCTTCCTACGTCGAAAACAGGCATGAGAAACCCAGAAGATGGTACACCGTGTGATCGGGAAAGGTTTCTAAAACGCACCTAATTTCTCATCTCCTTTGCTCGGGTTCGCCATTCCAGCTGATTTACTAGCCATCTCCCTACTTGGAGAATCAGCACCTTTACCCTCCTGTTCCGTACAGGTTGCAATTTGTCCTGAGGATGAACGGGAAGAGGGGGAACCAATGAGAGACTAGCTCTAGGTGTTGGGACAGGCACAGGTCACTCTATTTTCCCATCAGGAAGAAGAATTAAGCACAAGCTCAGCCTGCCCCCCAGAACCAGAAGAGGGCCTGAAGCAATCCTGCGCTTTTGCGGCCAGCTCCCAAAAAAGCGAGTTGAAAAATGGAGCTCAGGGGCACTGCAATTCACAAACCTGCAGAGTTTTAAATGATACCTCTCGTCCACAAATATATTAAGGGAAGGCAACGAAGAGGCTTTGAAAGCAAGGCAGAATTGCAGGAAACAGATTTCAGGAGGTAGATTCGAATCGCCTTGAAAGCACATGAAAAGCGGCAGAACGTGGACAATGATGCCCTTGGCCAAAAAGGGCGTATGCGTTTTTTCCTGAATATATTCAGGAAAAAACGCATACGCCCTTTTTGGCCAACCAAGCAACCTGGAAAGGCCAATCAGCGCTCCAAAGAAGTCTCGCTTCCCAGCGGGCAAAAGGGCCATGCGGAAAAAAGTGTCCAAACCAGAAATGCAGGACCGGCCATGGAGAAATGGGAGCCTTGCTACGCTGATGGGTGGGATGTAAATTGCCAACAGCCACTCTGGAGAAGTGTACGGTGTGTTCTGAAACATCTAAAAAACACAGCTTGGAGAGCATAGGGCACTTCCACTCATGGGCGTATAAATTGGGAAAACTAAACATCAGCAAGACACAGGCACCCCAAAGTTTAGGGCTGCTCTGTTGACAAGAACGCCCACTTCATTACACCTTAAATATCCTAGGAAAGAGAAAAATGGATAAAGAAGTTGGGGTCCTCATGTACAATGGAATATCACTCAGCCATGAAATCCACGTCATAAGGCTAGTAGCAGCACGATGAGTGGATTTAGGTACGACGATTCTAAGTGAAATAAGTCACACAGAAAAAGACACTTATCATAAGATATCACTTCTAGAGGGAATGTAAAAACCGCTACACTTGAACTGAATTACAAAACAGAACAGAGTCACACGTTTAGGAAACACACTACGGCTGCTGAACGGGAAAGGTGAGGTGGGGTGATGCATAAAACAAGGGTTTCAAATTAGCTCCGATACCGTTCCATAAACCCAATATGTAAGAGACAAGACCTATTCCTTGCTCAGTGAACTGGACTCAACACCCCCTATTCACCGCACAAGAATATATCTGACTAGTAAGAATCTTCAAACCTATGTATTGATATCTCTCTGTAAGTGAGTCAAGGGGGTGTAAAGCGGCATAAACACAGCCGTGAAAAGCAGCTAAACCCCATTATAAAAATAAATTACTTTTCAAAACCCGTGAAACAAAGACAGTGAAAGAGAGAGAAATTCTTCCAAAATTCGTTCAGGGGCTGTGATGCAACCTGGATTGACCATATCTAGACCCACAGCTGATTGAGACATAAGGGTGGACACTCTTGGGGCTGAGAGGTTCGGTGAGGTTGGGTGAGCCAACGCAGACCCTTTCAAGTAATACTGCATGGTACCCATCCCATGGGTCCCAAATCTCCAGGTTCAAGGGCATCTTCCTACGTCGAAAACAGGCATGAGAAACCCAGAAGATGGTACACCGTGTGATCGGGAAAGGTTTCTAAAACGCACATCATTTCTCATCTCCTTTGCTCGGGTTCGCCATTCCAGCTGATTTACTAGCCATCTCCCTCCTTGGAGAATCAGCACCTTTAACCTCCTGTTCCGTACAGGTTGCAATTTGTCCTGAGGATGAACGGGAAGAGGGGGAACCAATGAGAGACTAGCTCTAGGTGTTGGGACAGGCACAGGTCACTCTATTTTCCCATCAGGAAGAAGAATTAAGCACAAGCTCAGCCTGCCCTCCAGAACCAGAAGAGGGCCTGAAGCAATCCTGCGCTTTTGCGGCCAGCTCCCAAAAAAGCGAGTTGAAAAATGGAGCTCAGGGGCACTGCAATTCACAAACCTGCAGAGTTTTAAATGATACCTCTCGTCCACAAATATATTAAGGGAAGGCAACGAAGAGGCTTTGAAAGCAAGGCAGAATTGCAGGAAACAGATTTCAGGAGGTAGATTCGAATCGCCTTGAAAGCACATGAAAAGCGGCAAAACGTGGACAATGATGCCCTTGGCCAAAAAGGGCGTATGCGTTTTTTCCTGAATATATTCAGGAAAAAACGCATACGCCCTTTTTGGCCAACCAAGCAACCTGGAAAGGCCAATCAGCGCTCCAAAGAAGTCTCGCTTCCCAGCGGGCAAAAGGGCCATGCGGAAAAAAGTGTCCAGACCAGAAATGCAGGACCGGCCATGGAGAAATGGGAGCCTTGCTACGCTGATGGGTGGGATGTAAATTGCCAACAGCCACTCTGGAGAAGTGTACGGTGTGTTCTGAAACATCTAAAAAACACAGCTTGGAGAGCATAGGGCACTTCCACTCATGGGCGTATAAATTGGGAAAACTAAACATCAGCAAGACACAGGCACCCCAAAGTTTAGGGCTGCTCTGTTGACAAGAACGCCCACTTCATTACACCTTAAATATCCTAGGAAAGAGAAAAATGGATAAAGAAGTTGGGGTCCTCATGTACAATGGAATATCACTCAGCCATGAAATCAACGTCATAAGGCTAGTAGCAGCACGATGAGTGGATTTAGGTACGACGATTCTAAGTGAAATAAGTCACACAGAAAAAGACACTTATCATAAGATATCACTTCTAGAGGGAATGTAAAAACCGCTACACTTGAACTGAATTACAAAACAGAACAGAGTCACACGTTTAGGAAACACACTACGGCTGCTGAACGGGAAAGGTGAGGTGGGGTGATGCATAAAACAAGGGTTTCAAATTAGCTCAGATACCGTTCCATAAACCCAATATGTAAGAGACAAGACCTATTCCTTGCTCAGTGAACTGGACTCAACACCCCCTATTCACCGCACAAGAATATATCTGACTAGTAAGAATCTTCAAACCTATGTATTGATATCTCTCTGTAAGTGAGTCAAGGGGGTGTAAAGCGGCATAAACACAGCCGTGAAAAGCAGCTAAACCCCATTATAAAAATAAATTACTTTTCAAAACCCGTGAAACAAAGACAGTGAAAGAGAGAGAAATTCTTCCAAAATTCGTTCAGGGGCTGTGATGCAACCTGGATTGACCATATCTAGACCCACAGCTGATTGAGACATAAGGGTGGACACTCTTGGGGCTGAGAGGTTCAGTGAGGTTGGGTGAGCCAACGCAGACCCTTTCAAGTAATACTGCATGGTACCCATCCCATGGGTCCCAAATCTCCAGGTTCAAGGGCATCTTCCTACGTCGAAAACAGGCATGAGAAACCCAGAAGATGGTACACCGTGTGATCGGGAAAGGTTTCTAAAACGCACCTAATTTCTCATCTCCTTTGCTCGGGTTCGCCATTCCAGCCGATTTACTAGCCATCTCCCTCCTTGGAGAATCAGCACCTTTAACCTCCTGTTCCGTACAGGTTGCAATTTGTCCTGAGGATGAACGGGAAGAAGGGGAACCAATGAGAGACTAGCTCTAGGTGTTGGGACAGGCACAGGTCACTCTATTTTCCCATCAGGAAGAAGAATTAAGCACAAGCTCAGCCTGCCCCCCAGAACCAGAAGAGGGCCTGAAGCAATCCTGCGCTTTTGCAGCCAGCTCCCAAAAAAGCGAGTTGAAAAATGGAGCTCAGGGGCACTGCAATTCACAAACCTGCAGAGTTTTAAATGATACCTCTCGTCCACAAATATATTAAGGGAAGGCAACGAAGAGGCTTTGAAAGCAAGGCAGAATTGCAGGAAACAGATTTCAGGAGGTAGATTCGAATCGCCTTGAAAGCACATGAAAAGCGGCAAAACGTGGACAATGATGCCCTTGGCCAAAAAGGGCGTATGCGTTTTTTCCTGAATATATTCAGGAAAAAACGCATACGCCCTTTTTGGCCAACCAAGCAACCTGGAAAGGCCAATCAGCGCTCCAAAGAAGTCTCGCTTCCCAGCGGGCAAAAGGGCCATGCGGAAAAAAGTGTCCAAACCAGAAATGCAGGACCGGCCATGGAGAAATGGGAGCCTTGCTACGCTGATGGGTGGGATGTAAATTGCCAACAGCCACTCTGGAGAAGTGTACGGTGTGTTCTGAAACATCTAAAAAACACAGCTTGGAGAGCATAGGGCACTTCCACTCATGGGCGTATAAATTGGGAAAACTAAAAATCAGCAAGACACAGGCACCCCAAAGTTTAGGGCTGCTCTGTTGACAAGAACCCCCACTTCATTACACCTGAAATATCCTAGGAAAGAGAAAAATGGATAAAGAAGTTGGGGTCCTCATGTACAATGGAATATCACTCAGCCATGAAATCAACGTCATAAGGCTAGTAGCAGCACGATGAGTGGATTTAGGTACGACGATTCTAAGTGAAATAAGTCACACAGAAAAAGACACTTATCATAAGATATCACTTCTAGAGGGAATGTAAAAACCGCTACACTTGAACTGAATTACAAAACAGAACAGAGTCACACGTTTAGGAAACACACTACGGCTGCTGAACGGGAAAGGTGAGGTGGGGTGATGCATAAAACAAGGGTTTCAAATTAGCTCAGATACCGTTCCATAAACCCAATATGTAAGAGAGAAGACCTATTCTTTTTCAGTGAACTGGACTCAACACCCCCTATTCACCGCACAAGAATATATCTGACTAGGAAGAATCTTCAAACCTATGTATTGATATCTCTCTGTAAGTGAGTCAAGGGGGTGTAAAGCGGCATAAACACAGCCGTGAAAAGCAGCTAAACCCCATTATAAAAATAAATTACTTTTCAAAACCCGTGAAACAAAGACAGTGAAAGAGAGAGAAATTCTTACAAAATTCGTTCAGGGGCTGTGATGCAACCTGGATTGACCATATCTAGACCCACAGCTGATTGAGACATAAGGGTGGACACTCTTGGGGCTGAGAGGTTCGGTGAGGTTGGGTGAGCCAACGCAGACCCTTTCAAGTAATACTGCATGGTACCCATCCCATGGGTCCCAAATCTCCAGGTTCAAGGGCATCTTCCTACGTCAAAAACAGGCATGAGAAACCCAGAAGATGGTACACCGTGTGATCGGGAAAGGTTTCTAAAACGCACCTCATTTCTCATCTCCATTGCTCGGGTTCGCCATTCCAGCCGATTTACTAGCCATCTCCCTCCTTGGAGAATCAGGACCTTTAACCTCCTGTTCCGTACAGGTTGCAATTTGTCCTGAGGATGAACGGGAAGAAGGGGAACCAATGAGAGACTAGCTCCAGGGGTTGGGACAGGCACAGGTCACTCTATTTTCCCATCAGGAAGAAGAATTAAGCACAAGCTCAGCCTGCCCCCCAGAACCAGAAGAGGGCCTGAAGCAATCCTGCGCTTTTGCGGCCAGCTCCCAAAAAAGCGAGTTGAAAAATGGAGCTCAGGGGCACTGCAATTCACAAACCTGCAGAGTTTTAAATGATACCTCTCGTCCACAAATATATTAAGGGAAGGCAACGAAGAGGCTTTGAAAGCAAGGCAGAATTGCAGGAAACAGATTTCAGGAGGTAGATTCGAATCGCCTTGAAAGCACATGAAAAGCGGCAAAACGTGGACAATGATGCCCTTGGCCAAAAAGGGCGTATGCGTTTTTTCCTGAATATATTCAGGAAAAAACGCATACGCCCTTTTTGGCCAAACAAGCAACCTGGAAAGGCCAATCAGCGCTCCAAAGAAGTCTCGCTTCCCAGCGGGCAAAAGGGCCATGCGGAAAAAAGTGTCCAAACCAGAAATGCAGGACCGGCCATGGAGAAATGGGAGCCTTGCTACGCTGATGGGTGGGATGTAAATTGCCAACAGCCACTCTGGAGAAGTGTACGGTGTGTTCTGAAACATCTAAAAAACACAGCTTGGAGAGCATAGGGCACTTCCACTCATGGGCGTATAAATTGGGAAAACTAAAAATCAGCAAGACACAGGCACCCCAAAGTTTAGGGCTGCTCTGTTGACAAGAACCCCCACTTCATTACACCTTAAATATCCTAGGAAAGAGAAAAATGGATAAAGAAGTGGTGGTCCTCATGTACAATGGAATATCACTCAGCCATGAAATCCACGTCATAAGGCTAGTAGCAGCACGATGAGTGGATTTAGGTACGACGATTCTAAGTGAAATAAGTCACACAGAAAAAGACACTTATCATAAGATATCACTTAGAGAGGGAATGTAAAAACCGCTACACTTGAACTGATTACAAAACAGAACAGAGTCACACGTTTAGGAAACACACTACGGCTGCTGAACGGGAAAGGTGAGGTGGGGTGATGCATAAAACAAGGGTTTCAAATTAGCTCCTATACCGTTCCATAAACCCAATATGTAAGAGACAAGACCTATTCCTTGCTCAGTGAACTGGACTCAACACCCCCTATTCACCGCACAAGAATATATCTGACTAGTAAGAATCTTCAAACCTATGTATTGATATCTCTCTGTAAGTGAGTCAAGGGGGTGTAAAGCGGCATAAACACAGCCGTGAAAAGCAGCTAAACCCCATTATAAAAATAAATTACTTTTCAAAACCCGTGAAACAAAGACAGTGAAAGAGAGAGAAATTCTTACAAAATTCGTTCAGGGGCTCTGATGCAACCTGGATTGAACATATCTAGACCCACAGCTGATTGAGACATAAGGGTGGACACTCTTGGGGCTGAGAGGTTCGGTGAGGTTGGGTGAGCCAACGCAGACCCTTTCAAGTAATACTGCATGGTACCCATCCCATGGGTCCCAAATCTCCAGGTTCAAGGGCATCTTCCTACGTCGAAAACAGGCATGAGAAACCCAGAAGATGGTACACCGTGTGATCGGGAAAGGTTTCTAAAAGGCACCTCATTTCTCATCTCCTTTGCTCGGGTTCGCCATTCCAGCCGATTTACTAGCCATCTCCCTCCTTGGAGAATCAGCACCTTTAACCTCCTGTTCCGTACAGGTTGCAATTTGTCCTGAGGATGAACGGGAAGAGGGGGAACCAATGAGAGACTAGCTCTAGGTGTTGGGACAGGCACAGGTCACTCTATTTTCCCATCAGGAAGAAGAATTAAGCACAAGCTCAGCCTGCCCCCCAGAACCAGAAGAGGGCCTGAAGCAATCCTGCGCTTTTGCGGCCAGCTCCCAAAAAAGCGAGTTGAAAAATGGAGCTCAGGGGCACTGCAATTCACAAACCTGCAGAGTTTTAAATGATACCTCTCGTCCACAAATATATTAAGGGAAGGCAACGAAGAGGCTTTGAAAGCAAGGCAGAATTGCAGGAAACAGATTTCAGGAGGTAGATTCGAATCGCCTTGAAAGCACATGAAAAGCGGCAAAACGTGGACAATGATGCCCTTGGCCAAAAAGGGCGTATGCGTTTTTTCCTGAATATATTCAGGAAAAAACGCATACGCCCTTTTTGGCCAACCAAGCAACCTGGAAAGGCCAATCAGCGCTCCAAAGAAGTCTCGCTTCCCAGCGGGCAAAAGGGCCATGCGGAAAAAAGTGTCCAAACCAGAAATGCAGGACCGGCCATGGAGAAATGGGAGCCTTGCTACGCTGATGGGTGGGATGTAAATTGCCAACAGCCACTCTGGAGAAGTGTACGGTGTGTTCTGAAACATCTAAAAAACACAGCTTGGAGAGCATAGGGCACTTCCACTCATGGGCGTATAAATTGGGAAAACTAAAAATCAGCAAGACACAGGCACCCCAAAGTTTAGGGCTGCTCTGTTGACAAGAACCCCCACTTCATTACACCTTAAATATCCTAGGAAAGAGAAAAATGGATAAAGAAGTTGGGGTCCTCATGTACAATGGAATATCACTCAGCCATGAAATCAACGTCATAAGGCTAGTAGCAGCACGATGAGTGGATTTAGGTACGACGATTCTAAGTGAAATAAGTCACACAGAAAAAGACACTTATCATAAGATATCACTTCTAGAGGGAATGTAAAAACCGCTACACTTGAACTGAATTACAAAACAGAACAGAGTCACACGTTTAGAAAACACACTATGGCTGCTGAACGGGAAAGGTGAGGTGGGGTGATGCATAAAACAAGGGTTTCAAATTAGCTCAGATACCGTTCCATAAACCCAATATGTAAGAGACAAGACCTATTCCTTTTTCAGTGAACTGGACTCAACACCCCCTATTCACCGCACAAGAATATATCTGACTAGTAAGAATCTTCAAACCTATGTATTGATATCTCTCTGTAAGTGAGTCAAGGGGGTGTAAAGCGGCATAAACACAGCCGTGAAAAGCAGCTAAACCCCATTATAAAAATAAATTACTTTTCAAAACCCGTGAAACAAAGACAGTGAAAGAGAGAGAAATTCTTCCAAAATTCGTTCAGGGGCTGTGATGCAACCTGGATTGACCATATCTAGACCCACAGCTGATTGAGACATCAGGGTGGACACTCTTGGGGCTGAGAGGTTCGGTGAGGTTGGGTGAGCCAACGCAGATCCTTTCAAGTAATACTGCATGGTACCCATCCCATGGGTCCCAAATCTCCAGGTTCAAGGGCATCTTCCTACGTCGAAAACAGGCATGAGAAACCCAGAAGATGGTACACCGTGTGATCGGGAAAGGTTTCTAAAACGCACCTCATTTCTCATCTCCTTTGCTCGGGTTCGCCATTCCAGCCGATTTACTAGCCATCTCCCTCATTGGAGAATCAGCACCTTTAACCTCCTGTTCCGTACAGGTTGCAATTTGTCCTGAGGATGAACGGGAAGAGGGGGAACCAATGAGAGACTAGCTCTAGGTGTTGGGACAGGCACAGGTCACTCTATTTTCCCATCAGGAAGAAGAATTAAGCACAAGCTCACCCTGGCCCCCAGAACCAGAAGAGGGCCTGAAGCAATCCTGCGCTTTTGCGGCCAGCTCCCAAAAAAGCGAGTTGAAAAATGGAGCTCAGGGGCACTGCAATTCACAAACCTGCAGAGTTTTACATGATACCTCTCGTCCACAAATATATTAAGGGAAGGCAACGAAGAGGCTTTGAAAGCAAGGCAGAATTGCAGGAAACAGATTTCAGGAGGTAGATTCGAATCGCCTTGAAAGCACATGAAAAGCGGCAAAACGTGGACAATGATGCCCTTGGCCAAAAAGGGCGTATGCGTTTTTTCCTGAATATATTCAGGAAAAAACGCATACGCCCTTTTTGGCCAACCAAGCAACCTGGAAAGGCCAATCAGCGCTCCAAAGAAGTCTCGCTTCCCAGCGGGCAAAAGGGCCATGCGGAAAAAAGTTTCCAAACCAGAAATGCAGGACCGGCCATGGAGAAATGGGAACCTTGCTACGCTGATGGGTGGGATGTAAATTGCCAACAGCCACTCTGGAGAAGTGTACGGTGTGTTCTGAAACATCTAAAAAACACAGCTTGGAGAGCATAGGGCACTTCCACTCATGGGCGTATAAATTGGGAAAACTAAAAATCAGCAAGACACAGGCACCCCAAAGTTTAGGGCTGCTCTGTTGACAAGAACCCCCACTTCATTACACCTGAAATATCCTAGGAAAGAGAAAAATGGATAAAGAAGTTGGGGTCCTCATGTACAATGGAATATCACTCAGCCATGAAATCAACGTCATAAGGCTAGTAGCAGCACGATGAGTGGATTTAGGTACGACGATTCTAAGTGAAATAAGTCACACAG
The DNA here is from genome assembly GCF_949987535.1 of Balaenoptera acutorostrata. Taxonomy (NCBI): domain Eukaryota; kingdom Metazoa; phylum Chordata; class Mammalia; order Artiodactyla; family Balaenopteridae; genus Balaenoptera; species Balaenoptera acutorostrata. The sequence goes on along the minus strand of NW_026645495.1, from coordinate 132,315 downwards.
AAAAAGACACTTATCATAAGATATCACTTCTAGAGGGAATGTAAAAACCGCTACACTTGAACTGAATTACAAAACAGAACAGAGTCACACGTTTAGGAAACACACTACGGCTGCTGAACGGGAAAGGTGAGGTGGGGTGATGCATAAAACAAGGGTTTCAAATTAGCTCAGATACCGTTCCATAAACCCAATATGTAAGAGAGAAGACCTATTCTTTTTCAGTGAACTGGACTCAACACCCCCTATTCACCGCACAAGAATATATCTGACTAGGAAGAATCTTCAAACCTATGTATTGATATCTCTCTGTAAGTGAGTCAAGGGGGTGTAAAGCGGCATAAACACAGCCGTGAAAAGCAGCTAAACCCCATTATAAAAATAAATTACTTTTCAAAACCCGTGAAACAAAGACAGTGAAAGAGAGAGAAATTCTTACAAAATTCGTTCAGGGGCTGTGATGCAACCTGGATTGACCATATCTAGACCCACAGCTGATTGAGACATAAGGGTGGACACTCTTGGGGCTGAGAGGTTCGGTGAGGTTGGGTGAGCCAACGCAGACCCTTTCAAGTAATACTGCATGGTACCCATCCCATGGGTCCCAAATCTCCAGGTTCAAGGGCATCTTCCTACGTCAAAAACAGGCATGAGAAACCCAGAAGATGGTACACCGTGTGATCGGGAAAGGTTTCTAAAACGCACCTCATTTCTCATCTCCATTGCTCGGGTTCGCCATTCCAGCCGATTTACTAGCCATCTCCCTCCTTGGAGAATCAGGACCTTTAACCTCCTGTTCCGTACAGGTTGCAATTTGTCCTGAGGATGAACGGGAAGAAGGGGAACCAATGAGAGACTAGCTCCAGGGGTTGGGACAGGCACAGGTCACTCTATTTTCCCATCAGGAAGAAGAATTAAGCACAAGCTCAGCCTGCCCCCCAGAACCAGAAGAGGGCCTGAAGCAATCCTGCGCTTTTGCGGCCAGCTCCCAAAAAAGCGAGTTGAAAAATGGAGCTCAGGGGCACTGCAATTCACAAACCTGCAGAGTTTTAAATGATACCTCTCGTCCACAAATATATTAAGGGAAGGCAACGAAGAGGCTTTGAAAGCAAGGCAGAATTGCAGGAAACAGATTTCAGGAGGTAGATTCGAATTGCCTTGAAAGCACATGAAAAGCGGCCAAACGTGGACAATGATGCCCTTGGCCAAAAAGGGCGTATGCGTTTTTTCCTGAATATATTCAGGAAAAAACGCATACGCCCTTTTTGGCCAAACAAGCAACCTGGAAAGGCCAATCAGCGCTCCAAAGAAGTCTCGCTTCCCAGCGGGCAAAAGGGCCATGCGGAAAAAAGTGTCCAAACCAGAAATGCAGGACCGGCCATGGAGAAATGGGAGCCTTGCTACGCTGATGGGTGGGATGTAAATTGCCAACAGCCACTCTGGAGAAGTGTACGGTGTGTTCTGAAACATCTAAAAAACACAGCTTGGAGAGCATAGGGCACTTCCACTCATGGGCGTATAAATTGGGAAAACTAAAAATCAGCAAGACACAGGCACCCCAAAGTTTAGGGCTGCTCTGTTGACAAGAACCCCCACTTCATTACACCTTAAATATCCTAGGAAAGAGAAAAATGGATAAAGAAGTTGTGGTCCTCATGTACAATGGAATATCACTCAGCCATGAAATCAACGTCATAAGGCTAGTAGCAGCACGATGAGTGGATTTAGGTACGACGATTCTAAGTGAAATAAGTCACACAGAAAAAGACACTTATCATAAGATATCACTTCTAGAGGGAATGTAAAAACCGCTACACTTGAACTGAATTACAAAACAGAACAGAGTCACACGTTTAGGAAACACACTACGGCTGCTGAACGGGAAAGGTGAGGTGGGGTGATGCATAAAACAAGGGTTTCAAATTAGCTCCTATACCGTTCCATAAACCCAATATGTAAGAGACAAGACCTATTCCTTGCTCAGTGAACTGGACTCAACACCCCCTATTCACCGCACAAGAATATATCTGACTAGTAAGAATCTTCAAACCTATGTATTGATATCTCTCTGTAAGTGAGTCAAGGGGGTGTAAAGCGGCATAAACACAGCCGTGAAAAGCAGCTAAACCCCATTATAAAAATAAATTACTTTTCAAAACCCGTGAAACAAAGACAGTGAAAGAGAGAGAAATTCTTACAAAATTCGTTCAGGGGCTCTGATGCAACCTGGATTGAACATATCTAGACCCACAGCTGATTGAGACATAAGGGTGGACACTCTTGGGGCTAAGAGGTTCGGTGAGGTTGGGTGAGCCAACGCAGACCCTTTCAAGTAATACTGCATGGTACCCATCCCATGGGTCCCAAATCTCCAGGTTCAAGGGCATCTTCCTACGTCGAAAACAGGCATGAGAAACCCAGAAGATGGTACACCGTGTGATCGGGAAAGGTTTCTAAAAGGCACCTCATTTCTCATCTCCTTTGCTCGGGTTCGCCATTCCAGCCGATTTACTAGCCATCTCCCTCCTTGGAGAATCAGCACCTTTAACCTCCTGTTCCGTACAGGTTGCAATTTGTCCTGAGGATGAACGGGAAGAGGGGGAACCAATGAGAGACTAGCTCTAGGTGTTGGGACAGGCACAGGTCACTCTATTTTCCCATCAGGAAGAAGAATTAAGCACAAGCTCAGCCTGCCCCCCAGAACCAGAAGAGGGCCTGAAGCAATCCTGCGCTTTTGCGGCCAGCTCCCAAAAAAGCGAGTTGAAAAATGGAGCTCAGGGGCACTGCAATTCACAAACCTGCAGAGTTTTAAATGATACCTCTCGTCCACAAATATATTAAGGGAAGGCAACGAAGAGGCTTTGAAAGCAAGGCAGAATTGCAGGAAACAGATTTCAGGAGGTAGATTCGAATCGCCTTGAAAGCACATGAAAAGCGGCAAAACGTGGACAATGATGCCCTTGGCCAAAAAGGGCGTATGCGTTTTTTCCTGAATATATTCAGGAAAAAACGCATACGCCCTTTTTGGCCAACCAAGCAACCTGGAAAGGCCAATCAGCGCTCCAAAGAAGTCTCGCTTCCCAGCGGGCAAAAGGGCCATGCGGAAAAAAGTGTCCAAACCAGAAATGCAGGACCGGCCATGGAGAAATGGGAGCCTTGCTACGCTGATGGGTGGGATGTAAATTGCCAACAGCCACTCTGGAGAAGTGTACGGTGTGTTCTGAAACATCTAAAAAACACAGCTTGGAGAGCATAGGGCACTTCCACTCATGGGCGTATAAATTGGGAAAACTAAAAATCAGCAAGACACAGGCACCCCAAAGTTTAGGGCTGCTCTGTTGACAAGAACCCCCACTTCATTACACCTTAAATATCCTAGGAAAGAGAAAAATGGATAAAGAAGTTGGGGTCCTCATGTACAATGGAATATCACTCAGCCATGAAATCAACGTCATAAGGCTAGTAGCAGCACGATGAGTGGATTTAGGTACGACGATTCTAAGTGAAATAAGTCACACAGAAAAAGACACTTATCATAAGATATCACTTCTAGAGGGAATGTAAAAACCGCTACACTTGAACTGAATTACAAAACAGAACAGAGTCACACGTTTAGAAAACACACTATGGCTGCTGAACGGGAAAGGTGAGGTGGGGTGATGCATAAAACAAGGGTTTCAAATTAGCTCAGATACCGTTCCATAAACCCAATATGTAAGAGACAAGACCTATTCCTTGCTCAGTGAACTGGACTCAACACCCCCTATTCACCGCACAAGAATATATCTGACTAGTAAGAATCTTCAAACCTATGTATTGATATCTCTCTGTAAGTGAGTCAAGGGGGTGTAAAGCGGCATAAACACAGCCGTGAAAAGCAGCTAAACCCCATTATAAAAATAAATTACTTTTCAAAACCCGTGAAACAAAGACAGTGAAAGAGAGAGAAATTCTTCCAAAATTCGTTCAGGGGCTGTGATGCAACCTGGATTGACCATATCTAGACCCACAGCTGATTGAGACATCAGGGTGGACACTCTTGGGGCTGAGAGGTTCGGTGAGGTTGGGTGAGCCAACGCAGATCCTTTCAAGTAATACTGCATGGTACCCATCCCATGGGTCCCAAATCTCCAGGTTCAAGGGCATCTTCCTACGTCGAAAACAGGCATGAGAAACCCAGAAGATGGTACACCGTGTGATCGGGAAAGGTTTCTAAAACGCACCTCATTTCTCATCTCCTTTGCTCGGGTTCGCCATTCCAGCCGATTTACTAGCCATCTCCCTCCTTGGAGAATCAGCACCTTTAACCTCCTGTTCCGTACAGGTTGCAATTTGTCCTGAGGATGAACGGGAAGAAGGGGAACCAATGAGAGACTAGCTCCAGGGGTTGGGACAGGCACAGGTCACTCTATTTTCCCATCAGGAAGAAGAATTAAGCACAAGCTCAGCCTGCCCCCCAGAACCAGAAGAGGGCCTGAAGCAATCCTGCGCTTTTGCGGCCAGCTCCCAAAAAAGCGAGTTGAAAAATGGAGCTCAGGGGCACTGCAATTCACAAACCTGCAGAGTTTTAAATGATACCTCTCGTCCACAAATATATTAAGGGAAGGCAACGAAGAGGCTTTGAAAGCAAGGCAGAATTGCAGGAAACAGATTTCAGGAGGTAGATTCGAATTGCCTTGAAAGCACATGAAAAGCGGCCAAACGTGGACAATGATGCCCTTGGCCAAAAAGGGCGTATGCGTTTTTTCCTGAATATATTCAGGAAAAAACGCATACGCCCTTTTTGGCCAAACAAGCAACCTGGAAAGGCCAATCAGCGCTCCAAAGAAGTCTCGCTTCCCAGCGGGCAAAAGGGCCATGCGGAAAAAAGTGTCCAAACCAGAAATGCAGGACCGGCCATGGAGAAATGGGAGCCTTGCTACGCTGATGGGTGGGATGTAAATTGCCAACAGCCACTCTGGAGAAGTGTACGGTGTGTTCTGAAACATCTAAAAAACACAGCTTGGAGAGCATAGGGCACTTCCACTCATGGGCGTATAAATTGGGAAAACTAAAAATCAGCAAGACACAGGCACCCCAAAGTTTAGGGCTGCTCTGTTGACAAGAACCCCCACTTCATTACACCTTAAATATCCTAGGAAAGAGAAAAATGGATAAAGAAGTTGTGGTCCTCATGTACAATGGAATATCACTCAGCCATGAAATCAACGTCATAAGGCTAGTAGCAGCACGATGAGTGGATTTAGGTACGACGATTCTAAGTGAAATAAGTCACACAGAAAAAGACACTTATCATAAGATATCACTTCTAGAGGGAATGTAAAAACCGCTACACTTGAACTGAATTACAAAACAGAACAGAGTCACACGTTTAGGAAACACACTACGGCTGCTGAACGGGAAAGGTGAGGTGGGGTGATGCATAAAACAAGGGTTTCAAATTAGCTCCTATACCGTTCCATAAACCCAATATGTAAGAGACAAGACCTATTCCTTGCTCAGTGAACTGGACTCAACACCCCCTATTCACCGCACAAGAATATATCTGACTAGTAAGAATCTTCAAACCTATGTATTGATATCTCTCTGTAAGTGAGTCAAGGGGGTGTAAAGCGGCATAAACACAGCCGTGAAAAGCAGCTAAACCCCATTATAAAAATAAATTACTTTTCAAAACCCGTGAAACAAAGACAGTGAAAGAGAGAGAAATTCTTACAAAATTCGTTCAGGGGCTCTGATGCAACCTGGATTGAACATATCTAGACCCACAGCTGATTGAGACATAAGGGTGGACACTCTTGGGGCTAAGAGGTTCGGTGAGGTTGGGTGAGCCAACGCAGACCCTTTCAAGTAATACTGCATGGTACCCATCCCATGGGTCCCAAATCTCCAGGTTCAAGGGCATCTTCCTACGTCGAAAACAGGCATGAGAAACCCAGAAGATGGTACACCGTGTGATCGGGAAAGGTTTCTAAAAGGCACCTCATTTCTCATCTCCTTTGCTCGGGTTCGCCATTCCAGCCGATTTACTAGCCATCTCCCTCCTTGGAGAATCAGCACCTTTAACCTCCTGTTCCGTACAGGTTGCAATTTGTCCTGAGGATGAACGGGAAGAGGGGGAACCAATGAGAGACTAGCTCTAGGTGTTGGGACAGGCACAGGTCACTCTATTTTCCCATCAGGAAGAAGAATTAAGCACAAGCTCAGCCTGCCCCCCAGAACCAGAAGAGGGCCTGAAGCAATCCTGCGCTTTTGCGGCCAGCTCCCAAAAAAGCGAGTTGAAAAATGGAGCTCAGGGGCACTGCAATTCACAAACCTGCAGAGTTTTAAATGATACCTCTCGTCCACAAATATATTAAGGGAAGGCAACGAAGAGGCTTTGAAAGCAAGGCAGAATTGCAGGAAACAGATTTCAGGAGGTAGATTCGAATCGCCTTGAAAGCACATGAAAAGCGGCAAAACGTGGACAATGATGCCCTTGGCCAAAAAGGGCGTATGCGTTTTTTCCTGAATATATTCAGGAAAAAACGCATACGCCCTTTTTGGCCAACCAAGCAACCTGGAAAGGCCAATCAGCGCTCCAAAGAAGTCTCGCTTCCCAGCGGGCAAAAGGGCCATGCGGAAAAAAGTGTCCAAACCAGAAATGCAGGACCGGCCATGGAGAAATGGGAGCCTTGCTACGCTGATGGGTGGGATGTAAATTGCCAACAGCCACTCTGGAGAAGTGTACGGTGTGTTCTGAAACATCTAAAAAACACAGCTTGGAGAGCATAGGGCACTTCCACTCATGGGCGTATAAATTGGGAAAACTAAAAATCAGCAAGACACAGGCACCCCAAAGTTTAGGGCTGCTCTGTTGACAAGAACCCCCACTTCATTACACCTTAAATATCCTAGGAAAGAGAAAAATGGATAAAGAAGTTGGGGTCCTCATGTACAATGGAATATCACTCAGCCATGAAATCAACGTCATAAGGCTAGTAGCAGCACGATGAGTGGATTTAGGTACGACGATTCTAAGTGAAATAAGTCACACAGAAAAAGACACTTATCATAAGATATCACTTCTAGAGGGAATGTAAAAACCGCTACACTTGAACTGAATTACAAAACAGAACAGAGTCACACGTTTAGAAAACACACTATGGCTGCTGAACGGGAAAGGTGAGGTGGGGTGATGCATAAAACAAGGGTTTCAAATTAGCTCAGATACCGTTCCATAAACCCAATATGTAAGAGACAAGACCTATTCCTTGCTCAGTGAACTGGACTCAACACCCCCTATTCACCGCACAAGAATATATCTGACTAGTAAGAATCTTCAAACCTATGTATTGATATCTCTCTGTAAGTGAGTCAAGGGGGTGTAAAGCGGCATAAACACAGCCGTGAAAAGCAGCTAAACCCCATTATAAAAATAAATTACTTTTCAAAACCCGTGAAACAAAGACAGTGAAAGAGAGAGAAATTCTTCCAAAATTCGTTCAGGGGCTGTGATGCAACCTGGATTGACCATATCTAGACCCACAGCTGATTGAGACATCAGGGTGGACACTCTTGGGGCTGAGAGGTTCGGTGAGGTTGGGTGAGCCAACGCAGATCCTTTCAAGTAATACTGCATGGTACCCATCCCATGGGTCCCAAATCTCCAGGTTCAAGGGCATCTTCCTACGTCGAAAACAGGCATGAGAAACCCAGAAGATGGTACACCGTGTGATCGGGAAAGGTTTCTAAAACGCACCTCATTTCTCATCTCCTTTGCTCGGGTTCGCCATTCCAGCCGATTTACTAGCCATCTCCCTCATTGGAGAATCAGCACCTTTAACCTCCTGTTCCGTACAGGTTGCAATTTGTCCTGAGGATGAACGGGAAGAGGGGGAACCAATGAGAGACTAGCTCTAGGTGTTGGGACAGGCACAGGTCACTCTATTTTCCCATCAGGAAGAAGAATTAAGCACAAGCTCACCCTGGCCCCCAGAACCAGAAGAGGGCCTGAAGCAATCCTGCGCTTTTGCGGCCAGCTCCCAAAAAAGCGAGTTGAAAAATGGAGCTCAGGGGCACTGCAATTCACAAACCTGCAGAGTTTTACATGATACCTCTCGTCCACAAATATATTAAGGGAAGGCAACGAAGAGGCTTTGAAAGCAAGGCAGAATTGCAGGAAACAGATTTCAGGAGGTAGATTCGAATCGCCTTGAAAGCACATGAAAAGCGGCAAAACGTGGACAATGATGCCCTTGGCCAAAAAGGGCGTATGCGTTTTTTCCTGAATATATTCAGGAAAAAACGCATACGCCCTTTTTGGCCAACCAAGCAACCTGGAAAGGCCAATCAGCGCTCCAAAGAAGTCTCGCTTCCCAGCGGGCAAAAGGGCCATGCGGAAAAAAGTTTCCAAACCAGAAATGCAGGACCGGCCATGGAGAAATGGGAACCTTGCTACGCTGATGGGTGGGATGTAAATTGCCAACAGCCACTCTGGAGAAGTGTACGGTGTGTTCTGAAACATCTAAAAAACACAGCTTGGAGAGCATAGGGCACTTCCACTCATGTGCGTATAAATTGGGAAAACTAAAAATCAGCAAGACACAGGCACCCCAAAGTTTAGGGCTGCTCTGTTGACAAGAACCCACACTTCATTACACCTTAATTATCCTAGGAAAGAGAAAAATGGATAAAGAAGTTGTGGTCCTCATGTACAATGGAATATCACTCAGCCATGAAATCAACGTCATAAGGCTAGTAGCAGCACGATGAGTGGATTTAGGTACGACGATTCTAAGTGAAATAAGTCACACAGAAAAAGACACTTATCATAAGATATCACTTCTAGAGGGAATGTAAAAACCGCTACACTTGAACTGAATTACAAAACAGAACAGAGTCACACGTTTAGGAAACACACTACGGCTGCTGAACGGGAAAGGTGAGGTGGGGTGATGCATAAAACAAGGGTTTCAAATTAGCTCAGATACCGTTCCATAAACCCAATATGTAAGAGACAAGACCTATTTCTTGCTCAGTGAACTGGACTCAACACCCCCTATTCACCGCACAAGAATATATCTGACTAGTAAGAATCTTCAAACCTATGTATTGATATCTCTCTGTAAGTGAGTCAAGGGGGTGTAACGCGGCATAAACACAGCCGTGAAAAGCAGCTAAACCCCATTATAAAAATAAATTACTTTTCAAAACCCGTGAAACAAAGACAGTGAAAGAGAGAGAAATTCTTACAAAATTCGTTCAGGGTCTGTGATGCAACCTGGATTGACCATATCTAGACCCACAGCTGATTGAGACATAAGGGTGGACACTCTTGGGGCTGAGAGGTTCGGTGAGGTTGGGTGAGCCAACGCAGACCCTTTCAAGTAATACTGCATGGTACCCATCCCATGGGTCCCAAATCTCCAGGTTCAAGGGCATCTTCCTACGTCGAAAACAGGCATGAGAAACCCAGAAGATGGTACACCGTGTGATCGGGAAAGGTTTCTAAAACGCACCTCATTTCTCATCTCCTTTACTCGGGTTCGCCATTCCAGCCGATTTACTAGCCATCTCCCTCCTTGGAGAATCAGCACCTTTACCCTCCTGTTCCGTACAGGTTGCAATTTGTCCTGAGGATGAACGGGAAGAGGGGGAACCAATGAGAGACTAGCTCTAGGTGTTGGGACAGGCACAGGTCACTCTATTTTCCCATCAGGAAGAAGAATTAAGCACAAGCTCAGCCTGCCCCCCAGAACCAGAAGAGGGCCTGAAGCAATCCTGCGCTTTTGCGGCCAGCTCCCAAAAAAGCGAGTTGAAAAATGGAGCTCAGGGGCACTGCAATTCACAAACCTGCAGAGTTTTAAATGATACCTCTCGTCCACAAATATATTAAGGGAAGGCAACGAAGAGGCTTTGAAAGCAAGGCAGAATTGCAGGAAACAGATTTCAGGAGGTAGATTCGAATCGCCTTGAAAGCACATGAAAAGCGGCAAAACGTGGACAATGATGCCCTTGGCCAAAAAGGGCGTATGCGTTTTTTCCTGAATATATTCAGGAAAAAACGCATACGCCCTTTTTGGCCAACCAAGCAACCTGGAAAGGCCAATCAGCGCTCCAAAGAAGTCTCGCTTCCCAGCGGGCAAAAGGGCCATGCGGAAAAAAGTGTCCAAACCAGAAATGCAGGACCGGCCATGGAGAAATGGGAGCCTTGCTACGCTGATGGGTGGGATGTAAATTGCCAACAGCCACTCTGGAGAAGTGTACGGTGTGTTCTGAAACATCTAAAAAACACAGCTTGGAGAGCATAGGGCACTTCCACTCATGGGCGTATAAATTGGGAAAACTAAAAATCAGCAAGACACAGGCACCCCAAAGTTTAGGGCTGCTCTGTTGACAAGAACCCCCACTTCATTACACCTTAAATATCCTAGGAAAGAGAAAAATGGATAAAGAAGTTGGGGTCCTCATGTACAATGGAATATCACTCAGCCATGAAATCAACGTCATAAGGCTAGTAGCAGCACGATGAGTGGATTTAGGTACGACGATTCTAAGTGAAATAAGTCACACAGAAAAAGACACTTATCATAAGATATCACTTCTAGAGGGAATGTAAAAACCGCTACACTTGAACTGAATTACAAAACAGAACAGAGTCACACGTTTAGAAAACACACTACGGCTGATGAACGGGAAAGGTGAGGTGGGGTGATGCATAAAACAAGGGTTTCAAATTAGCTCCGATACCGTTCCATAAACCCAATATGTAAGAGAAAAGACCTATTCCTTTTTCAGTGAACTGGACTCAACACCCCCTATTCACCGCACAAGAATATATCTGACTAGTAAGAATCTTCAAACCTATGTATTGATATCTCTCTGTAAGTGAGTCAAGGGGGTGTAAAGCGGCATAAACACAGCCGTGAAAAGCAGCTAAACCCCATTATAAAAATAAATTACTTTTCAAAACCCGTGAAACAAAGACAGTGAAAGAGAGAGAAATTCTTACAAAATTCGTTCAGGGGCTGTGATGCAACCTGGATTGACCATATCTAGACCCACAGCTGATTGAGACATAAGGGTGGACACTCTTGGGGCTGAGAGGTTCGGTGAGGTTGGGTGAGCCAACGCAGACCCTTTCAAGTAATACTGCATGGTACCCATCCCATGGGTCCCAAATCTCCAGGTTCAAGGGCATCTTCCTACGTCGAAAACAGGCATGAGAAACCCAGAAGATGGTACACCGTGTGATCGGGAAAGGTTTCTAAAACGCACCTCATTTCTCATCTCCTTTGCTCGGGTTCGCCATTCCAGCAAATTTACTAGCCATCTCCCTCCTTGGAGAATCAGCACCTTTACCCTCCTGTTCCGTACAGGTTGCAATTTGTCCTGAGGATGAACGGGAAGAGGGGGATCCAATGAGAGACTAGCTCCAGGGGTTGGGACAGGCACAGGTCACTCTATTTTCCCATCAGGAAGAAGAATTAAGCACAAGCTCAGCCTGCCCCCCAGAACCAGAAGAGGGCCTGAAGCAATCCTGCGCTTTTGCGGCCAGGTCCCAAAAAAGCGAGTTGAAAAATGGAGCTCAGGGGCACTGCAATTCACAAACCTGCAGAGTTTTAAATGATACCTCTCGTCCACAAATATATTAAGGGAAGGCAACGAAGAGGCTTTGAAAGCAAGGCAGAAATGCAGGAAACAGATTTCAGGAGGTAGATTCGAATCGCCTTGAAAGCACATGAAAAGCGGCAAAACGTGGACAATGATGCCCTTGGCCAAAAAGGGCGTATGCGTTTTTTCCTGAATATATTCAGGAAAAAACGCATACGCCCTTTTTGGCCAACCAAGCAACCTGGAAAGGCCAATCAGCGCTCCAAAGAAGTCTCGCTTCCCAGCGGGCAAAAGGGCCATGCGGAAAAAAGTGTCCAAACCAGAAATGCAGGACCGGCCATGGAGAAATGGGAGCCTTGCTACGCTGATGGGTGGGATGTAAATTGCCAACAGCCACTCTGGAGAAGTGTACGGTGTGTTCTGAAACATCTAAAAAACACAGCTTGGAGAGCATAGGGCACTTCCACTCATGGGCGTATAAATTGGGAAAACTAAAAATCAGCAAGACACAGGCACCCCAAAGTTTAGGGCTGCTCTGTTGACAAGAACCCCCACTTCATTACACCTTAAATATCCTAGGAAAGAGAAAAATGGATAAAGAAGTTGTGGTCCTCATGTACAATGGAATATCACTCAGCCATGAAATCAACGTCATAAGGCTAGTAGCAGCACGATGAGTGGATTTAGGTACGACGATTCTAAGTGAAATAAGTCACACAGAAAAAGACACTTATCATAAGATATCACTTCTAGAGGGAATGTAAAACCCGCTACACTTGAACTGAATTACAAAACAGAACAGAGTCACACGTTTAGAAAACACACTATGGCTGCTGAACGGGAAAGGTGAGGTGGGGTGATGCATAAAACAAGGGTTTCAAATTAGCTCTGATACCGTTCCATAAACCCAATATGTAAGAGACAAGACCTATTCCTTGCTCAGTGAACTGGACTCAACACCCCCTATTCACCGCACAAGAATATATCTGACTAGTAAGAATCTTCAAACCTATGTATTGATATCTCTCTGTAAGTGAGTCAAGGGGGTGTAAAGCGTCATAAACACAGCCGTGAAAAGCAGCTAAACCCCATTATAAAAATAAATTACTTTTCAAAACCCGTGAAACAAAGACAGTGAAAGAGAGAGAAATTCTTACAAAATTCGTTCAGGGGCTGTGATGCAACCTGGATTGAACATATCTAGACCCACAGCTGATTGAGACATCAGGGTGGACATTCTTGGGGCTGAGAGGTTCGGTGAGGTTGGGTGAGCCAACGCAGACCCTTTCAAGTAATACTGCATGGTACCCATCCCATGGGTCCCAAATCTCCAGGTTCAAGGGCATCTTCCTACGTCGAAAACAGGCATGAGAAACCCAGAAGATGGTACACCGTGTGATCGGGAAAGGTTTCTAAAACGCACCTCATTTCTCATCTCCTTTGCTCGGGTTCGCCATTCCAGCCGATTTACTAGCCATCTCCCTCCTTGGAGAATCAGCACCTTTAACCTCCTGTTCCGTACAGGTTGCAATTTGTCCTGAGGATGAACGGGAAGAGGGGGAACCAATGAGAGACTAGCTCTAGGTGTTGGGACAGGCACAGGTCACTCTATTTTCCCATCAGGAAGAAGAATTAAGCACAAGCTCAGCCTGCCCCCCAGAACCAGAAGAGGGCCTGAAGCAATCCTGCGCTTTTGTGGCCAGCTCCCAAAAAAGCGAGTTGAAAAATGGAGCTCAGGGGCACTGCAATTCACAAACCTGCAGAGTTTTAAATGATACCTCTCGTCCACAAATATATTAAGGGAAGGCAACGAAGAGGCTTTGAAAGCAAGGCAGAATTGCAGGAAACAGATTTCAGGAGGTAGATTCGAATCGCCTTGAAAGCACATGAAAAGCGGCAAAACGTGGACAATGATGCCCTTGGCCAAAAAGGGCGTATGCGTTTTTTCCTGAATATATTCAGGAAAAAACGCATACGCCCTTTTTGGCCAACCAAGCAACCTGGAAAGGCCAATCAGCGCTCCAAAGAAGTCTCGCTTCCCAGCGGGCAAAAGGGCCATGCAGAAAAAAGTGTCCAAACCAGAAATGCAGGACCGGCCATGGAGAAATGGGAGCCTTGCTACGCTGATGGGTGGGATGTAAATTGCCAACAGCCACTCTGGAGAAGTGTACGGTGTGTTCTGAAACATCTAAAAAACACAGCTTGGAGAGCATAGGGCACTTCCACTCATGGGCGTATAAATTGGGAAAACTAAAAATCAGCAAGACACAGGCACCCCAAAGTTTAGGGCTGCTCTGTTGACAAGAACCCCCACTTCATTACACCTTAAATATCCTAGGAAAGAGAAAAATGGATAAAGAAGTTGGGGTCCTCATGTACAATGGAATATCACTCAGCCATGAAATCAACGTCATAAGGCTAGTAGCAGCACGATGAGTGGATTTAGGTACGACGATTCTAAGTGAAATAAGTCACACAGAAAAAGACACTTATCATAAGATATCACTTCTAGAGGGAATGTAAAAACCGCTACACTTGAACTGAATTACAAAACAGAACAGAGTCACACGTTTAGAAAACACACTATGGCTGCTGAACGGGAAAGGTGAGGTGGGGTGATGCATAAAACAAGGGTTTCAAATTAGCTCCGATACCGTTCCATAAACCCAATATGTAAGAGACAAGACCTATTCCTTGCTCAGTGAACTGGACTCAACACCCCCTATTCACCGCACAAGAATATATCTGACTAGTAAGAATCTTCAAACCTATGTATTGATATCTCTCTGTAAGTGAGTCAAGGGGGTGTAAAGCGGCATAAACACAGCCGTGAAAAGCAGCTAAACCCCATTATAAAAATAAATTACTTTTCAAAACCCGTGAAACAAAGACAGTGAAAGAGAGAGAAATTCTTCCAAAATTCGTTCAGGGGCTGTGATGCAACCTGGATTGACCATATCTAGACCCACAGCTGATTGAGACATCAGGGTGGACACTCTTGGGGCTGAGAGGTTCGGTGAGGTTGGGTGAGCCAACGCAGATCCTTTCAAGTAATACTGCATGGTACCCATCCCATGGGTCCCAAATCTCCAGGTTCAAGGGCATCTTCCTACGTCGAAAACAGGCATGAGAAACCCAGAAGATGGTACACCGTGTGATCGGGAAAGGTTTCTAAAACGCACCTCATTTCTCATCTCCTTTGCTCGGGTTCGCCATTCCAGCCGATTTACTAGCCATCTCCCTCCTTGGAGAATCAGCACCTTTAACCTCCTGTTCCGTACAGGTTGCAATTTGTCCTGAGGATGAACGGGAAGAGGGGGAACCAATGAGAGACTAGCTCTAGGTGTTGGGACAGGCACAGGTCACTCTATTTTCCCATCAGGAAGAAGAATTAAGCACAAGCTCAGCCTGCCCCCCAGAACCAGAAGAGGGCCTGAAGCAATCCTGCGCTTTTGCGGCCAGCTCCCAAAAAAGCGAGTTGAAAAATGGAGCTCAGGGGCACTGCAATTCACAAACCTGCAGAGTTTTAAATGATACCTCTCGTCCACAAATATATTAAGGGAAGGCAACGAAGAGGCTTTGAAAGCAAGGCAGAATTGCAGGAAACAGATTTCAGGAGGTAGATTCGAATCGCCTTGAAAGCACATGAAAAGCGGCAAAACGTGGACAATGATGCCCTTGGCCAAAAAGGGCGTATGCGTTTTTTCCTGAATATATTCAGGAAAAAACGCATACGCCCTTTTTGGCCAACCAAGCAACCTGGAAAGGCCAATCAGCGCTCCAAAGAAGTCTCGCTTCCCAGCGGGCAAAAGGGCCATGCGGAAAAAAGTGTCCAAACCAGAAATGCAGGACCGGCCATGGAGAAATGGGAGCCTTGCTACGCTGATGGGTGGGATGTAAATTGCCAACAGCCACTCTGGAGAAGTGTACTGTGTGTTCTGAAACATCTAAAAAACACAGCTTGGAGAGCATAGGGCACTTCCACTCATGGGCGTATAAATTGGGAAAACTAAAAATCAGCAAGACACAGGCACCCCAAAGTTTAGGGCTGCTCTGTTGACAAGAACCCCCACTTCATTACACCTTAATTATCCTAGGAAAGAGAAAAATGGATAAAGAAGTTGTGGTCCTCATGTACAATGGAATATCACTCAGCCATGAAATCAACGTCATAAGGCTAGTAGCAGCACGATGAGTGGATTTAGGTACGACGATTCTAAGTGAAATAAGTCACACAGAAAAAGACACTTATCATAAGATATCACTTCTAGAGGGAATATAAAAACCGCTACACTTGAACTGAATTACAAAACAGAACAGAGTCACACGTTTAGGAAACACACTACGGCTGCTGAACGGGAAAGGTGAGGTGGGGTGATGCATAAAACAAGGGTTTCAAATTAGCTCAGATAGCGTTCCATAAACCCAATATGTAAGAGACAAGACTTATTCCTTGCTCAGTGAACTGGACTCAACACCCCCTATTCACCGCACAAGAATATATCTGACTAGTAAGAATCTTCAAACCTATGTATTGATATCTCTCTGTAAGTGAGTCAAGGGGGTGTAAAGCGGCATAAACACAGCCGTGAAAAGCAGCTAAACCCCATTATAAAAATAAATTACTTTTCAAAACCCGTGAAACAAAGACAGTGAAAGAGAGAGAAATTCTTACAAAATTCGTACAGGGGCTGTGATGCAACCTGGATTGACCATATCTAGACCCACAGCTGATTGAGACATAAGGGTGGACACTCTTGGGGCTGAGAGGTTCGGTGAGGTTGGGTGAGCCAACGCAGACCCTTTCAAGTAATACTGCATGGTACCCATCCCATGGGTCCCAAATCTCCAGGTTCAAGGGCATCTTCCTACGTCGAAAACAGGCATGAGAAACCCAGAAGATGGTACACCGTGTGATCGGGAAAGGTTTCTAAAACGCACCTCATTTCTCATCTCCTTTGCTCGGGTTCGCCATTCCAGCCGATTTACTAGCCATCTCCCTCCTTGGAGAATAAGCACCTTTAACCTCCTGTTCCGTACAGGTTTCAATTTGTCCTGAGGATGAACGGGAAGAGGGGGAACCAATGAGAGACTAGCTCCAGGGGTTGGGACAGGCACAGGTCACTCTATTTTCCCATCAGGAAGAAGAATTAAGCACAAGCTCAGCCTGCCCCCAGAACCAGAAGAGGGCCTGAAGCAATCCTGCGCTTTTGCGGCCAGCTCCCAAAAAAGCGAGTTGAAAAATGGAGCTCAGGGGCACTGCAATTCACAAACTGCAGAGTTTTAAATGATACCTCTCGTCCACAAATATATTAAGGGAAGGCAACGAAGAGGCTTTGAAAGCAAGGCAGAAATGCAGGAAACAGATTTCAGGAGGTAGATTCGAATCGCCTTGAAAGCACATGAAAAGCGGCAAAACGTGGACAATGATGCCCTTGGCCAAAAAGGGCGTATGCGTTTTTTCCTGAATATATTCAGGAAAAAACGCATACGCCCTTTTTGGCCAACCAAGCAACCTGGAAAGGCCAATCAGCGCTCCAAAGAAGTCTCGCTTCCCAGCGGGCAAAAGGGCCATGCGGAAAAAAGTGTCCAAACCAGAAATGCAGGACCGGCCATGGAGAAATGGGAGCCTTGCTACGCTGATGGGTGGGATGTAAATTGCCAACAGCCACTCTGGAGAAGTGTACGGTGTGTTCTGAAACATCTAAAAAACACAGCTTGGAGAGCATAGGGCACTTCCACTCATGGGCGTATAAATTGGGAAAACTAAAATCAGCAAGACACAGGCACCCCAAAGTTTAGGGCTGCTCTGTTGACAAGAACCCCCACTTCATTACACCTTAAATATCCTAGGAAAGAGAAAAATGGATAAAGAAGTTGGGGTCCTCATGTACAATGGAATATCACTCAGCCATGAAATCAACGTCATAAGGCTAGTAGCAGCACGATGAGTGGATTTAGGTACGACGATTCTAAGTGAAATAAGTCACACAGAAAAAGACACTTATCATAAGATATCACTTCTAGAGGGAATGTAAAAACCGCTACACTTGAACTGAATTACAAAACAGAACAGAGTCACACGTTTAGAAAACACACTATGGCTGCTGAACGGGAAAGGTGAGGTGGGGTGATGCATAAAACAAGGGTTTCAAATTAGCTCCGATACCGTTCCATAAACCCAATATGTAAGAGACAAGACCTATTCCTTGCTCAGTGAACTGGACTCAACACCCCCTATTCACCGCACAAGAATATATCTGACTAGTAAGAATCTTCAAACCTATGTATTGATATCTCTCTGTAAGTGAGTCAAGGGGGTGTAAAGCGGCATAAACACAGCCGTGAAAAGCAGCTAAACCCCATTATAAAAATAAATTACTTTTCAAAACCCGGGAAACAAAGACAGTGAAAGAGAGAGAAATTCTTACAAAATTCGTTCAGGGGCTGTGATGCAACCTGGATTGACCATATCTAGACCCACAGCTGATTGAGACATAAGGGTGGACATTCTTGGGGCTGAGAGGTTCGGTGAGGTTGGGTGAGCCAACGCAGACCCTTTCAAGTAATACTGCATGGTACCAATCCCATGGGTCCCAAATCTCCAGGTTCAAGGGCATCTTCCTACGTCGAAAACAGGCATGAGAAACCCAGAAGATGGTACACCGTGTGATCGGGAAAGGTTTCTAAAACGCACCTCATTTCTCATCTCCTTTGCTCGGGTTCGCCATTCCAGCCGATTTACTAGCCATCTCCCTCCTTGGAGAATCAGCACCTTTACCCTCCTGTTCCGTACAGGTTGCAATTTGTCCTGAGGATGAACGGGAAGAGGGGGAACCAATGAGAGACTAGCTCTAGGGGTTGGGACAGGCACAGGTCACTCTATTTTCCCATCAGGAAGAAGAATTAAGCACAAGCTTAGCCTGCCCCCCAGAACCAGAAGAGGGCCTGAAGCAATCCTGCGCTTTTGCGGCCAGCTCCCAAAAAAGCGAGTTGAAAAATGGAGCTCAGGGGCACTGCAATTCACAAACCTGCAGAGTTTTAAATGATACCTCTCGTCCACAAATATATTAAGGGAAGGCAACGAAGAGGCTTTGAAAGCAAGGCAGAATTGCAGGAAACAGATTTCAGGAGGTAGATTCGAATCGCCTTGAAAGCACATGAAAAGCGGCCAAACGTGGACAATGATGCCCTTGGCCAAAAAGGGCGTATGCGTTTTTTCCTGAATATATTCAGGAAAAAACGCATACGCCCTTTTTGGCCAACCAAGCAACCTGGAAAGGCCAATCAGCGCTCCAAAGAAGTCTCGCTTCCCAGCGGGCAAAAGGGCCATGCGGAAAAAAGTGTCCAAACCAGAAATGCAGGACCGGCCATGGAGAAATGGGAGCCTTGCTACGCTGATGGGTGGGATGTAAATTGCCAACAGCCACTCTGGAGAAGTGTACGGTGTGTTCTGAAACATCTAAAAAACACAGCTTGGAGAGCATAGGGCACTTCCACTCATGGGCGTATAAATTGGGAAAACTAAAAATCAGCAAGACACAGGCACCCCAAAGTTTAGGGCTGCTCTGTTGACAAGAACCCCCACTTCATTACACCTTAAATATCCTAGGAAAGAGAAAAATGGATAAAGAAGTTGTGGTCCTCATGTACAATGGAATATCACTCAGCCATGAAATCAACGTCATAAGGCTAGTAGCAGCACGATGAGTGGATTTAGGTACGACGATTCTAAGTGAAATAAGTCACACAGAAAAAGACACTTATCATAAGATATCACTTCTAGAGGGAATGTAAAAACCGCTACACTTGAACTGAATTACAAAACAGAACAGAGTCACACGTTTAGGAAACACACTACGGCTGCTGAACGGGAAAGGTGAGGTGGGGTGATGCATAAAACAAGGGTTTCAAATTAGCTCAGATACCGTTCCATAAACCCAATATGTAAGAGACAAGACCTATTCCTTTTTCAGTGAACTGGACTCAACACCCCCTATTCACCGCACAAGAATATATCTGACTAGTAAGAATCTTCAAACCTATGTATTGATATCTCTCTGTAAGTGAGTCAAGGGGGTGTAAAGCGTCATAAACACAGCCGTGAAAAGCAGCTAAACCCCATTATAAAAATAAATTACTTTTCAAAACCCGTGAAACAAAGACAGTGAAAGAGAGAGAAATTCTTACAAAATTCGTTCAGGGGCTGTGATGCAACCTGGATTGACCATATCTAGACCCACAGCTGATTGAGACATCAGGGTGGACACTCTTGGGGCTGAGAGGTTCGGTGAGGTTGGGTGAGCCAACGCAGACCCTTTCAAGTAATACTGCATGGTACCCATCCCATGGGTCCCAAATCTCCAGGTTCAAGGGCATCTTCCTACGTCGAAAACAGGCATGAGAAACCCAGAAGATGGTACACCGTGTGATCGGGAAAGGTTTCTAAAACGCACCTCATTTCTCATCTCCTTTGCTCGGGTTCGCCATTCCAGCCGATTTACTAGCCATCTCCCTCCTTGGAGAATCAGCACCTTTAACCTCCTGTTCCGTACAGGTTGCAATTTTTCCTGAGGATGAACGGGAAGAGGGGGAACCAATGAGAGACTAGCTCTAGGTGTTGGGACAGGCACAGGTCACTCTATTTTCCCATCAGGAAGAAGAATTAAGCACAAGCTCAGCCTGCCCCCCAGAACCAGAAGAGGGCCTGAAGCAATCCTGCGCTTTTGTGGCCAGCTCCCAAAAAAGCGAGTTGAAAAATGGAGCTCAGGGGCACTGCAATTCACAAACCTGCAGAGTTTTAAATGATACCTCTCGTCCACAAATATATTAAGGGAAGGCAACGAAGAGGCTTTGAAAGCAAGGCAGAATTGCAGGAAACAGATTTCAGGAGGTAGATTCGAATCGCCTTGAAAGCACATGAAAAGCGGCAAAACGTGGACAATGATGCCCTTGGCCAAAAAGGGCGTATGCGTTTTTTCCTGAATATATTCAGGAAAAAACGCATACGCCCTTTTTGGCCAACCAAGCAACCTGGAAAGGCCAATCAGCGCTCCAAAGAAGTCTCGCTTCCCAGCGGGCAAAAGGGCCATGCGGAAAAAAGTGTCCAAACCAGAAATGCAGGACCGGCCATGGAGAAATGGGAGCCTTGCTACGCTGATGGGTGGGATGTAAATTGCCAACAGCCACTCTGGAGAAGTGTACGGTGTGTTCTGAAACATCTAAAAAACACAGCTTGGAGAGCATAGGGCACTTCCACTCATGGGCGTATAAATTGGGAAAACTAAAAATCAGCAAGACACAGGCACCCCAAAGTTTAGGGCTGCTCTGTTGACAAGAACCCCCACTTCATTACACCTTAAATATCCTAGGAAAGAGAAAAATGGATAAAGAAGTTGTGGTCCTCATGTACAATGGAATATCACTCAGCCATGAAATCAACGTCATAAGGCTAGTAGCAGCACGATGAGTGGATTTAGGTACGACGATTCTAAGTGAAATAAGTCACACAGAAAAAGACACTTATCATAAGATATCACTTCTAGAGGGAATGTAAAAACCGCTACACTTGAACTGAATTACAAAACAGAACAGAGTCACACGTTTAGAAAACACACTATGGCTGCTGAACGGGCAAGGTGAGGTGGGGTGATGCATAAAACAAGTGTTTCAAATTAGCTCCGATACCGTTCCATAAACCCAATATGTAAGAGACAAGACCTATTCCTTTTTCAGTGAACTGGACTCAACACCCCCTATTCACCGCACAAGAATATATCTGACTAGTAAGAATCTTCAAACCTATGTATTGATATCTCTCTGTAAGTGAGTCAAGGGGGTGTAAAGCGGCATAAACACAGCCGTGAAAAGCAGCTAAACCCCATTATAAAAATAAATTACTTTTCAAAACCCGTGAAACAAAGACAGTGAAAGAGAGAGAAATTCTTACAAAATTCGTTCAGGGGCTGTGATGCAACCTGGATTGACCATATCTAGACCCACAGCTGATTGAGACATCAGGGTGGACACTCTTGGGGCTGAGAGGTTCGGTGAGGTTGGGTGAGCCAACGCAGACCCTTTCAAGTAATACTGCATGGTACCCATCCCATGGGTCCCAAATCTCCAGGTTCAAGGGCATCTTCCTACGTCGAAAACAGGCATGAGAAACCCAGAAGATGGTACACCGTGTGATCGGGAAAGGTTTCTAAAACGCACCTCATTTCTCATCTCCTTTGCTCGGGTTCGCCATTCCAGCCGATTTACTAGCCATCTCCCTCCTTGGAGAATCAGCACCTTTACCCTCTTGTTCCGTACAGGTTGCAATTTGTCCTGAGGATGAACGGGAAGAGGGGGAACCAATGAGAGACTAGCTCTAGGTGTTGGGACAGGCACAGGTCACTCTATTTTCCCATCAGGAAGAAGAATTAAGCACAAGCTCAGCCTGCCCCCCAGAACCAGAAGAGGGCCTGAAGCAATCCTGCGCTTTTGCGGCCAGCTCCCAAAAAAGCGAGTTGAAAAATGGAGCTCAGGGGCACTGCAATTCACAAACCTGCAGAGTTTTAAATGATACCTCTCGTCCACAAATATATTAAGGGAAGGCAACGAAGAGGCTTTGAAAGCAAGGCAGAATTGCAGGAAACAGATTTCAGGAGGTAGATTCGAATCGCCTTGAAAGCACATGAAAAGCGGCAAAACGTGGACAATGATGCCCTTGGCCAAAAAGGGCATATGCGTTTTTTCCTGAATATATTCAGGAAAAAACGCATACGCCCTTTTTGGCCAACCAAGCAACCTGGAAAGGCCAATCAGCGCTCCAAAGAAGTCTCGCTTCCCAGCGGGCAAAAGGGCCATGCGGAAAAAAGTGTCCAAACCAGAAATGCAGGACCGGCCATGGAGAAATGGGAGCCTTGCTACGCTGATGGGTGGGATGTAAATTGCCAACAGCCACTCTGGAGAAGTGTACGGTGTGTTCTGAAACATCTAAAAAACACAGCTTGGAGAGCATAGGGCACTTCCACTCATGGGCGTATAAATTGGGAAAACTAAAAATCAGCAAGACACAGGCACCCCAAAGTTTAGGGCTGCTCTGTTGACAAGAACCCCCACTTCATTACACCTTAAATATCCTAGAAAAGAGAAAAATGGATAAAGAAGTTGGGGTCCTCATGTACAATGGAATATCACTCAGCCATGAAATCAACGTCATAAGGCTAGTAGCAGCACGATGAGTGGATTTAGGTACGACGATTCTAAGTGAAATAAGTCACACAGAAAAAGACACTTATCATAAGATATCACTTCTAGAGGGAATGTAAAAACCGCTACACTTGAACTGAATTACAAAACAGAACAGAGTCACACGTTTAGGAAACACACTACGGCTGCTGAACGGGCAAGGTGAGGTGGGGTGATGCATAAAACAAGGGTTTCAAATTAGCTCCGATACCGTTCCATAAACCCAATATGTAAGAGACAAGACCTATTCCTTTTTCAGTGAACTGGACTCAACACCCCCTATTCACCGCACAAGAATATATCTGACTAGTAAGAATCTTCAAACCTATGTATTGATATCTCTCTGTAAGTGAGTCAAGGGGGTGTAAAGCGGCATAAACACAGCCGTGAAAAGCAGCTAAACCCCATTATAAAAATAAATTACTTTTCAAAACCCGTGAAACAAAGACAGTGAAAGAGAGAGAAATTCTTACAAAATTCGTTCAGGGGCTGTGATGCAACCTGGATTGACCATATCTAGACCCACAGCTGATTGAGACATCAGGGTGGACACTCTTGGGGCTGAGAGGTTCGGTGAGGTTGGGTGAGCCAACGCAGACCCTTTCAAGTAATACTGCATGGTACCCATCCCATGGGTCCCAAATCTCCAGGTTCAAGGGCATCTTCCTACGTCGAAAACAGGCATGAGAAACCCAGAAGATGGTACACCGTGTGATCGGGAAAGGTTTCTAAAACGCACCTCATTTCTCATCTCCTTTGCTCGGGTTCGCCATTCCAGCCGATTTACTAGCCATCTCCCTCCTTGGAGAATCAGCACCTTTAACCTCCTGTTCCGTACAGGTTGCAATTTTTCCTGAGGATGAACGGGAAGAGGGGGAACCAATGAGAGACTAGCTCTAGGTGTTGGGACAGGCACAGGTCACTCTATTTTCCCATCAGGAAGAAGAATTAAGCACAAGCTCAGCCTGCCCCCCAGAACCAGAAGAGGGCCTGAAGCAATCCTGCGCTTTTGCGGCCAGCTCCCAAAAAAGCGAGTTGAAAAATGGAGCTCAGGGGCACTGCAATTCACAAACCTGCAGAGTTTTAAATGATACCTCTCGTCCACAAATATATTAAGGGAAGGCAACGAAGAGGCTTTGAAAGCAAGGCAGAATTGCAGGAAACAGATTTCAGGAGGTAGATTCGAATCGCCTTGAAAGCACATGAAAAGCGGCAAAACGTGGACAATGATGCCCTTGGCCAAAAAGGGCGTATGCGTTTTTTCCTGAATATATTCAGGAAAAAACGCATACGCCCTTTTTGGCCAACCAAGCAACCTGGAAAGGCCAATCAGCGCTCCAAAGAAGTCTCGCTTCCCAGCGGGCAAAAGGGCCATGCGGAAAAAAGTGTCCAAACCAGAAATGCAGGACCGGCCATGGAGAAATGGGAGCCTTGCTACGCTGATGGGTGGGATGTAAATTGCCAACAGCCACTCTGGAGAAGTGTACGGTGTGTTCTGAAACATCTAAAAAACACAGCTTGGAGAGCATAGGGCACTTCCACTCATGGGCGTATAAATTGGGAAAACTAAAAATCAGCAAGACACAGGCACCCCAAAGTTTAGGGCTGCTCTGTTGACAAGAACCCCCACTTCATTACACCTTAATTATCCTAGGAAAGAGAAAAATGGATAAAGAAGTTGGGGTCCTCATGTACAATGGAATATCACTCAGCCATGAAATCAACGTCATAAGGCTAGTAGCAGCACGATGAGTGGATTTAGGTACGACGATTCTAAGTGAAATAAGTCACACAGAAAAAGACACTTATCATAAGATATCACTTCTAGAGGGAATGTAAAAACCGCTACACTTGAACTGAATTACAAAACAGAACAGAGTCACACGTTTAGGAAACACACTACGGCTGCTGAACGGGAAAGGTGAGGTGGGGTGATGCATAAAACAAGGGTTTCAAATTAGCTCAGATACCGTTCCATAAACCCAATATGTAAGAGACAAGACCTATTCCTTGCTCAGTGAACTGGACTCAACACCCCCTATTCACCGCACAAGAATATATCTGACTAGTAAGAATCTTCAAACCTATGTATTGATATCTCTCTGTAAGTGAGTCAAGGGGGTGTAAAGCGGCATAAACACAGCCGTGAAAAGCAGCTAAACCCCATTATAAAAATAAATTACTTTTCAAAACCCGTGAAACAAAGACAGTGAAAGAGAGAGAAATTCTTACAAAATTCGTTCAGGGGCTGTGATGCAACCTGGATTGACCATATCTAGACCCACAGCTGATTGAGACATAAGGGTGGACACTCTTGGGGCTGAGAGGTTCGGTGAGGTTGGGTGAGCCAACGCAGACCCTTTCAAGTAATACTGCATGGTACCCATCCCATGGGTCCCAAATCTCCAGGTTCAAGGGCATCTTCCTACGTCGAAAACAGGCATGAGAAACCCAGAAGATGGTACACCGTGTGATCGGGAAAGGTTTCTAAAACGCACCTCATTTCTCATCTCCTTTGCTCGGGTTCGCCATTCCAGCCGATTTACTAGCCATCTCCCTCCTTGGAGAATCAGCACCTTTAACCTCCTGTTCCGTACAGGTTGCAATTTGTCCTGAGGATGAACGGGAAGAGGGGGAACCAATGAGAGACTAGCTCTAGGTGTTGGGACAGGCACAGGTCACTCTATTTTCCCATCAGGAAGAAGAATTAAGCACAAGCTCAGCCTGCCCCCCAGAACCAGAAGAGGGCCTGAAGCAATCCTGCGCTTTTGCGGCCAGCTCCCAAAAAAGCGAGTTGAAAAATGGAGCTCAGGGGCACTGCAATTCACAAACCTGCAGAGTTTTAAATGATACCTCTCGTCCACAAATATATTAAGGGAAGGCAACGAAGAGGCTTTGAAAGCAAGGCAGAATTGCAGGAAACAGATTTCAGGAGGTAGATTCGAATCGCCTTGAAAGCACATGAAAAGCGGCAAAACGTGGACAATGATGCCCTTGGCCAAAAAGGGCGTATGCGTTTTTTCCTGAATATATTCAGGAAAAAACGCATACGCCCTTTTTGGCCAACCAAGCAACCTGGAAAGGCCAATCAGCGCTCCAAAGAAGTCTCGCTTCCCAGCGGGCAAAAGGGCCATGCGGAAAAAAGTGTCCAAACCAGAAATGCAGGACCGGCCATGGAGAAATGGGAGCCTTGCTACGCTGATGGGTGGGATGTAAATTGCCAACAGCCACTCTGGAGAAGTGTATGGTGTGTTCTGAAACATCTAAAAAACACAGCTTGGAGAGCATAGGGCACTTCCACTCATGGGCGTATAAATTGGGAAAACTAAAAATCAGCAAGACACAGGCACCCCAAAGTTTAGGGCTGCTCTGTTGACAAGAACCCCCACTTCATTACACCTTAAATATCCTAGGAAAGAGAAAAATGGATAAAGAAGTTGGGGTCCTCATGTACAATGGAATATCACTCAGCCATGAAATCAACGTCATAAGGCTAGTAGCAGCACGATGAGTGGATTTAGGTACGACGATTCTAAGTGAAATAAGTCACACAGAAAAAGACACTTATCATAAGATATCACTTCTAGAGGGAATGTAAAAACCGCTACACTTGAACTGAATTACAAAACAGAACAGAGTCACACGTTTAGGAAACACACTACGGCTGCTGAACGGGAAAGGTGAGGTGGGGTGATGCATAAAACAAGGGTTTCAAATTAGCTCAGATACCGTTCCATAAACCCAATATGTAAGAGACAAGACCTATTCCTTTTTCAGTGAACTGGACTCAACACCCCCTATTCACCGCACAAGAATATATCTGACAAGTAAGAATCTTCAAACCTATGTATTGATATCTCTCTGTAAGTGAGTCAAGGGGGTGTAAAGCGGCATAAACACAGCCGTGAAAAGCAGCTAAACCCCATTATAAAAATAAATTACTTTTCAAAACCCGTGAAACAAAGACAGTGAAAGAGAGAGAAATTCTTCCAAAATTCGTTCAGGGGCTGTGATGCAACCTGGATTGACCATATCTAGACCCACAGCTGATTGAGACATCAGGGTGGACACTCTTGGGGCTGAGAGGTTCGGTGAGGTTGGGTGAGCCAACGCAGACCCTTTCAAGTAATACTGCATGGTACCCATCCCATGGGTCCCAAATCTCCAGGTTCAAGGGCATCTTCCTACGTCGAAAACAGGCATGAGAAACCCAGAAGATGGTACACCGTGTGATCGGGAAAGGTTTCTAAAACGCACCTCATTTCTCATCTCCTTTGCTCGGGTTCGCCATTCCAGCCGATTTACTAGCCATCTCCCTCCTTGGAGAATCAGCACCTTTAACCTCCTGTTCCCTACAGGTTGCAATTTGTCCTGAGGATGAACGGGAAGAGGGGGAACCAATGAGAGACCAGCTCCAGGGGTTGGGACAGGCAGAGGTCACTCTATTTTCCCAGCAGGAAGAAGAATTAAGCACAAGCTCAGCCTGCCCCCCAGAACCAGAAGAGGGCCTGAAGCAATCCTGCGCTTTTGCGGCCAGCTCCCAAAAAAGCGAGTTGAAAAATGGAGCTCAGGGGCACTGCAATTCACAAACCTGCAGAGTTTTAAATGATACCTCTCGTCCACAAATATATTAAGGGAAGGCAACGAAGAGGCTTTGAAAGCAAGGCAGAATTGCAGGAAACAGATTTCAGGAGGTAGATTCGAATCGCCTTGAAAGCACATGAAAAGCGGCAAAACGTGGACAATGATGCCCTTGGCCAAAAAGGGCGTATGCGTTTTTTCCTGAATATATTCAGGAAAAAACGCATACGCCCTTTTTGGCCAACCAAGCAACCTGGAAAGGCCAATCAGCGCTCCAAAGAAGTCTCGCTTCCCAGCGGGCAAAAGGGCCATGCGGAAAAAAGTGTCCAAACCAGAAATGCAGGACCGGCCATGGAGAAATGGGAGCCTTGCGACGCTGATGGGCGGGATGTAAATTGCCAACAGCCACTCTGGAGAAGTGTACGGTGTGTTCTGAAACATCTAAAAAACACAGCTTGGAGAGCATAGGGCACTTCCACTCATGGGCGTATAAATTGGGAAAACTAAAAATCAGCAAGACACAGGCACCCCAAAGTTTAGGGCTGCTCTGTTGACAAGAACCCCCACTTCATTACACCTTAAATATCCTAGGAAAGAGAAAAATGGATAAAGAAGTTGGGGTCCTCATGTACAATGGAATATCACTCAGCCATGAAATCAACGTCATAAGGCTAGTAGCAGCACGATGAGTGGATTTAGGTACGACGATTCTAAGTGAAATAAGTCACACAGAAAAAGACACTTATCATAAGATATCACTTCTAGAGGGAATGTAAAAACCGCTACACTTGAACTGAATTACAAAACAGAACAGAGTCACACGTTTAGGAAACACACTACGGCTGCTGAACGGGAAAGGTGAGGTGGGGTGTTGCATAAAACAAGGGTTTCAAATTAGCTCAGATACCGTTCCATAAACCCAATATGTAAGAGAGAAGACCTATTCTTTTTCAGTGAACTGGACTCAACACCCCCTATTCACCGCACAAGAATATATCTGACTAGGAAGAATCTTCAAACCTATGTATTGATATCTCTCTGTAAGTGAGTCAAGGGGGTGTAAAGCGGCATAAACACAGCCGTGAAAAGCAGCTAAACCCCATTATAAAAATAAATTACTTTTCAAAACCCGTGAAACAAAGACAGTGAAAGAGAGAGAAATTCTTACAAAATTCGTTCAGGGGCTGTGATGCAACCTGGATTGACCATATCTAGACCCACAGCTGATTGAGACATAAGGGTGGACACTCTTGGGGCTGAGAGGTTCGGTGAGGTTGGGTGAGCCAACGCAGACCCTTTCAAGTAATACTGCATGGTACCCATCCCATGGGTCCCAAATCTCCAGGTTCAAGGGCATCTTCCTACGTCGAAAACAGGCATGAGAAACCCAGAAGATGGTACACCGTGTGATCGGGAAAGGTTTCTAAAACGCACCTCATTTCTC
Source organism: Balaenoptera acutorostrata (assembly GCF_949987535.1). Classification (NCBI taxonomy): domain Eukaryota; kingdom Metazoa; phylum Chordata; class Mammalia; order Artiodactyla; family Balaenopteridae; genus Balaenoptera; species Balaenoptera acutorostrata. Next base: position 103,463 of record NW_026645495.1, on the reverse strand, counting down.
ATCTCCTTTGCTCGGGTTCGCCATTCCAGCCGATTTACTAGCCATCTCCCTCCTTGGAGAATCAGCACCTTTAACCTCCTGTTCCGTACAGGTTGCAATTTGTCCTGAGGATGAACGGGAAGAGGGGGAACCAATGAGAGACTAGCTCTAGGTGTTGGGACAGGCACAGGTCACTCTATTTTCCCATCAGGAAGAAGAATTAAGCACAAGCTCAGCCTGCCCCCCAGAACCAGAAGAGGGCCTGAAGCAATCCTGCGCTTTTGTGGCCAGCTCCCAAAAAAGCGAGTTGAAAAATGGAGCTCAGGGGCACTGCAATTCACAAACCTGCAGAGTTTTAAATGATACCTCTCGTCCACAAATATATTAAGGGAAGGCAACGAAGAGGCTTTGAAAGCAAGGCAGAATTGCAGGAAACAGATTTCAGGAGGTAGATTCGAATCGCCTTGAAAGCACATGAAAAGCGGCAAAACGTGGACAATGATGCCCTTGGCCAAAAAGGGCGTATGCGTTTTTTCCTGAATATATTCAGGAAAAAACGCATACGCCCTTTTTGGCCAACCAAGCAACCTGGAAAGGCCAATCAGCGCTCCAAAGAAGTCTCGCTTCCCAGCGGGCAAAAGGGCCATGCGGAAAAAAGTGTCCAAACCAGAAATGCAGGACCGGCCATGGAGAAATGGGAGCCTTGCTACGCTGATGGGTGGGATGTAAATTGCCAACAGCCACTCTGGAGAAGTGTACGGTGTGTTCTGAAACATCTAAAAAACACAGCTTGGAGAGCATAGGGCACTTCCACTCATGGGCGTATAAATTGGGAAAACTAAAAATCAGCAAGACACAGGCACCCCAAAGTTTAGGGCTGCTCTGTTGACAAGAACCCCCACTTCATTACACCTTAAATATCCTAGGAAAGAGAAAAATGGATAAAGAAGTTGTGGTCCTCATGTACAATGGAATATCACTCAGCCATGAAATCAACGTCATAAGGCTAGTAGCAGCACGATGAGTGGATTTAGGTACGACGATTCTAAGTGAAATAAGTCACACAGAAAAAGACACTTATCATAAGATATCACTTCTAGAGGGAATGTAAAAACCGCTACACTTGAACTGAATTACAAAACAGAACAGAGTCACACGTTTAGGAAACACACTACGGCTGCTGAACGGGAAAGGTGAGGTGGGGTGATGCATAAAACAAGGGTTTCAAATTAGCTCAGATACCGTTCCATAAACCCAATATGTAAGAGACAAGACCTATTCCTTGCTCAGTGAACTGGACTCAACACCCCCTATTCACCGCACAAGAATATATCTGACTAGTAAGAATCTTCAAACCTATGTATTGATATCTCTCTGTAAGTGAGTCAAGGGGGTGTAAAGCGGCATAAACACAGCCGTGAAAAGCAGCTAAACCCCATTATAAAAATAAATTACTTTTCAAAACCCGTGAAACAAAGACAGTGAAAGAGAGAGAAATTCTTCCAAAATTCGTTCAGGGGCTGTGATGCAACCTGGATTGACCATATCTAGACCCACAGCTGATTGAGACATCAGGGTGGACACTCTTGGGGCTGAGAGGTTCGGTGAGGTTGGGTGAGCCAACGCAGACCCTTTCAAGTAATACTGCATGGTACCCATCCCATGGGTCCCAAATCTCCAGGTTCAAGGGCATCTTCCTACGTCGAAAACAGGCATGAGAAACCCAGAAGATGGTACACCGTGTGATCGGGAAAGGTTTCTAAAACGCACCTCATTTCTCATCTCCTTTGCTCGGGTTCGCCATTCCAGCCGATTTACTAGCCATCTCCCTCCTTGGAGAATCAGCACCTTTACCCTCTTGTTCCGTACAGGTTGCAATTTGTCCTGAGGATGAACGGGAAGAGGGGGAACCAATGACAGACTAGCTCTAGGTGTTGGGACAGGCACAGGTCACTCTATTTTCCCATCAGGAAGAAGAATTAAGCACAAGCTCAGCCTGCCCCCCAGAACCAGAAGAGGGCCTGAAGCAATCCTGCGCTTTTGCGGCCAGCTCCCAAAAAAGCGAGTTGAAAAATGGAGCTCAGGGGCACTGCAATTCACAAACCTGCAGAGTTTTAAATGATACCTCTCGTCCACAAATATATTAAGGGAAGGCAACGAAGAGGCTTTGAAAGCAAGGCAGAATTGCAGGAAACAGATTTCAGGAGGTAGATTCGAATCGCCTTGAAAGCACATGAAAAGCGGCAAAACGTGGACAATGATGCCCTTGGCCAAAAAGGGCGTATGCGTTTTTTCCTGAATATATTCAGGAAAAAACGCATACGCCCTTTTTGGCCAACCAAGCAACCTGGAAAGGCCAATCAGCGCTCCAAAGAAGTCTCGCTTCCCAGCGGGCAAAAGGGCCATGCGGAAAAAAGTGTCCAAACCAGAAATGCAGGACCGGCCATGGAGAAATGGGAGCCTTGCTACGCTGATGGGTGGGATGTAAATTGCCAACAGCCACTCTGGAGAAGTGTACGGTGTGTTCTGAAACATCTAAAAAACACAGCTTGGAGAGAATAGGGCACTTCCACTCATGTGCGTATAAATTGGGAAAACTAAAAATCAGCAAGACACAGGCACCCCAAAGTTTAGGGCTGCTCTGTTGACAAGAACCCCCACTTCATTACACCTTAATTATCCTAGGAAAGAGAAAAATGGATAAAGAAGTTGTGGTCCTCATGTACAATGGAATATCACTCAGCCATGAAATCAACGTCATAAGGCTAGTAGCAGCACGATGAGTGGATTTAGGTACGACGATTCTAAGTGAAATAAGTCACACAGAAAAAGACACTTATCATAAGATATCACTTCTAGAGGGAATGTAAAAACCGCTACACTTGAACTGAATTACAAAACAGAACAGAGTCACACGTTTAGGAAACACACTACGGCTGCTGAACGGGAAAGGTGAGGTGGGGTGATGCATAAAACAAGGGTTTCAAATTAGCTCAGATACCGTTCCATAAACCCAATACGTAAGAGACAAGACCTATTCCTTGCTCAGTGAACTGGACTCAACACCCCCTATTCACCGCACAAGAATATATCTGACTAGTAAGAATCTTCAAACCTATGTATTGATATCTCTCTGTAAGTGAGTCAAGGGGGTGTAAAGCGGCATAAACACAGCCGTGAAAAGCAGCTAAACCCCATTATAAAAATAAATTACTTTTCAAAACCCGTGAAACAAAGACAGTGAAAGAGAGAGAAATTCTTACAAAATTCGTTCAGGGGCTGTGATGCAACCTGGATTGACCATATCTAGACCCACAGCTGATTGAGACATAAGGGTGGACACTCTTGGGGCTGAGAGGTTCGGTGAGGTTGGGTGAGCCAACGCAGACCCTTTCAAGTAATACTGCATGGTACCCATCCCATGGGTCCCAAATCTCCAGGTTCAAGGGCATCTTCCTACGTCGAAAACAGGCATGAGAAACCCAGAAGATGGTACACCGTGTGATCGGGAAAGGTTTCTAAAACGCACCTCATTTCTCATCTCCTTTGCTCGGGTTCGCCATTCCAGCCGATTTACTAGCCATCTCCCTCCTTGGAGAATCAGCACCTTTACCCTCCTGTTCCGTACAGGTTGCAATTTGTCCTGAGGATGAACGGGAAGAGGGGGAACCAATGAGAGACTAGCTCTAGGTGTTGGGACAGGCACAGGTCACTCTATTTTCCCATCAGGAAGAAGAATTAAGCACAAGCTCAGCCTGCCCCCCAGAACCAGAAGAGGGCCTGAAGCAATCCTGCGCTTTTGTGGCCAGCTCCCAAAAAAGCGAGTTGAAAAATGGAGCTCAGGGGCACTGCAATTCACAAACCTGCAGAGTTTTAAATGATACCTCTCGTCCACAAATATATTAAGGGAAGGCAACGAAGAGGCTTTGAAAGCAAGGCAGAATTGCAGGAAACAGATTTCAGGAGGTAGATTCGAATCGCCTTGAAAGCACATGAAAAGCGGCAAAACGTGGACAATGATGCCCTTGGCCAAAAAGGGCGTATGCGTTTTTTCCTGAATATATTCAGGAAAAAACGCATACGCCCTTTTTGGCCAACCAAGCAACCTGGAAAGGCCAATCAGCGCTCCAAAGAAGTCTCGCTTCCCAGCGGGCAAAAGGGCCATGCGGAAAAAAGTGTCCAAACCAGAAATGCAGGACCGGCCATGGAGAAATGGGAGCCTTGCTACGCTGATGGGTGGGATGTAAATTGCCAACAGCCACTCTGGAGAAGTGTATGGTGTGTTCTGAAACATCTAAAAAACACAGCTTGGAGAGCATAGGGCACTTCCACTCATGGGCGTATAAATTGGGAAAACTAAAAATCAGCAAGACACAGGCACCCCAAAGTTTAGGGCTGCTCTGTTGACAAGAACCCCCACTTCATTACACCTTAAATATCCTAGGAAAGAGAAAAATGGATAAAGAAGTTGGGGTCCTCATGTACAATGGAATATCACTCAGCCATGAAATCAACGTCATAAGGCTAGTAGCAGCACGATGAGTGGATTTAGGTACGACGATTCTAAGTGAAATAAGTCACACAGAAAAAGACACTTATCATAAGATATCACTTCTAGAGGGAATGTAAAAACCGCTACACTTTAACTGAATTACAAAACAGAACAGAGTCACACGTTTAGGAAACACACTACGGCTGCTGAACGGGAAAGGTGAGGTGGGGTGATGCATAAAACAAGGGTTTCAAATTAGCTCAGATACCGTTCCATAAACCCAATATGTAAGAGACAAGACCTATACCTTTTTCAGTGAACTGGACTCAACACCCCCTATTCACCGCACAAGAATATATCTGACTAGTAAGAATCTTCAAACCTATGTATTGATATCTCTCTGTAAGTGAGTCAAGGGGGTGTAAAGCGGCATAAACACAGCCGTGAAAAGCAGCTAAACCCCATTATAAAAATAAATTACTTTTCAAAACCCGTGAAACAAAGACAGTGAAAGAGAGAGAAATTCTTACAAAATTCGTTCAGGGGCTGTGATGCAACCTGGATTGACCATATCTAGACCCACAGCTGATTGAGACATAAGGGTGGACACTCTTGGGGCTGAGAGGTTCGGTGAGGTTGGGTGAGCCAACGCAGACCCTTTCAAGTAATACTGCATGGTACCCATCCCATGGGTCCCAAATCTCCAGGTTCAAGGGCATCTTCCTACGTCGAAAACAGGCATGAGAAACCCAGAAGATGGTACACCGTGTGATCGGGAAAGGTTTCTAAAACGCACCTCATTTCTCATCTCCTTTGCTCGGGTTCGCCATTCCAGCCGATTTACTAGCCATCTCCCTCCTTGGAGAATCAGCACCTTTACCCTCCTGTTCCGTACAGGTTGCAATTTGTCCTGAGGATGAACGGGAAGAGGGGGAACCAATGAGAGACTAGCTCTAGGTGTTGGGACAGGCACAGGTCACTCTATTTTCCCATCAGGAAGAAGAATTAAGCACAAGCTCAGCCTGCCCCCCAGAACCAGAAGAGGGCCTGAAGCAATCCTGCGCTTTTGCGGCCAGCTCCCAAAAAAGCGAGTTGAAAAATGGAGCTCAGGGGCACTGCAATTCACAAACCTGCAGAGTTTTAAATGATACCTCTCGTCCACAAATATATTAAGGGAAGGCAACGAAGAGGCTTTGAAAGCAAGGCAGAATTGCAGGAAACAGATTTCAGGAGGTAGATTCGAATCGCCTTGAAAGCACATGAAAAGCGGCAAAACGTGGACAATGATGCCCTTGGCCAAAAAGGGCGTATGCGTTTTTTCCTGAATATATTCAGGAAAAAACGCATACGCCCTTTTTGGCCAACCAAGCAACCTGGAAAGGCCAATCAGCGCTCCAAAGAAGTCTCGCTTCCCAGCGGGCAAAAGGGCCATGCGGAAAAAAGTGTCCAAACCAGAAATGCAGGACCGGCCATGGAGAAATGGGAGCCTTGCTACGCTGATGGGTGGGATGTAAATTGCCAACAGCCACTCTGGAGAAGTGTACGGTGTGTTCTGAAACATCTAAAAAACACAGCTTGGAGAGCATAGGGCACTTCCACTCATGGGCGTATAAATTGGGAAAACTAAAAATCAGCAAGACACAGGCACCCCAAAGTTTAGGGCTGCTCTGTTGACAAGAACCCCCACTTCCTAACACCTTAAATATCCTAGGAAAGAGAAAAATGGATAAAGAAGTTGTGGTCCTCATGTACAATGGAATATCACTCAGCCATGAAATCAACGTCATAAGGCTAGTAGCAGCACGATGAGTGGATTTAGGTACGACGATTCTAAGTGAAATAAGTCACACAGAAAAAGACACTTATCATAAGATATCACTTCTAGAGGGAATGTAAAAACCGCTACACTTGAACTGAATTACAAAACAGAACAGAGTCACACGTTTAGGAAACACACTACGGCTGCTGAACGGGAAAGGTGAGGTGGGGTGATGCATAAAACAAGGGTTTCAAATTAGCTCAGATACCGTTCCATAAACCCAATATGTAAGAGACAAGACCTATTCCTTTTTCAGTGAACTGGACTCAACACCCCCTATTCACCGCACAAGAATATATCTGACTAGTAAGAATCTTCAAACCTATGTATTGATATCTCTCTGTAAGTGAGTCAAGGGGGTGTAAAGCGGCATAAACACAGCCGTGAAAAGCAGCTAAACCCCATTATAAAAATAAATTACTTTTCAAAACCCGTGAAACAAAGACAGTGAAAGAGAGAGAAATTCTTACAAAATTCGTTCAGGGGCTGTGATGCAACCTGGATTGACCATATCTAGACCCACAGCTGATTGAGACATAAGGGTGGACACTCTTGGGGCTGAGAGGTTCGGTGAGGTTTGGTGAGCCAACGCAGACCCTTTCAAGTAATACTGCATGGTACCCATCCCATGGGTCCCAAATCTCCAGGTTCAAGGGCATCTTCCTACGTCGAAAACAGGCATGAGAAACCCAGAAGATGGTACACCGTGTGATCGGGAAAGGTTTCTAAAACGCACCTCATTTCTCATCTCCTTTGCTCGGGTTCGCCATTCCAGCCGATTTACTAGCCATCTCCCTCCTTGGAGAATCAGCACCTTTACCCTCCTGTTCCGTACAGGTTGCAATTTGTCCTGAGGATGAACGGGAAGAGGGGGAACCAATGAGAGACTAGCTCTAGGTGTTGGGACAGGCACAGGTCACTCTATTTTCCCATCAGGAAGAAGAATTAAGCACAAGCTCAGCCTGCCCCCCAGAACCAGAAGAGGGCCTGAAGCAATCCTGCGCTTTTGCGGCCAGCTCCCAAAAAAGCGAGTTGAAAAATGGAGCTCAGGGGCACTGCAATTCACAAACCTGCAGAGTTTTAAATGATACCTCTCGTCCACAAATATATTAAGGGAAAGCAACGAAGAGGCTTTGAAAGCAAGGCAGAATTGCAGGAAACAGATTTCAGGAGGTAGATTCGAATCGCCTTGAAAGCACATGAAAAGCGGCAAAACGTGGACAATGATGCCCTTGGCCAAAAAGGGCGTATGCGTTTTTTCCTGAATATATTCAGGAAAAAACGCATACGCCCTTTTTGGCCAACCAAGCAACCTGGAAAGGCCAATCAGCGCTCCAAAGAAGTCTCGCTTCCCAGCGGGCAAAAGGGCCATGCGGAAAAAAGTGTCCAAACCAGAAATGCAGGACCGGCCATGGAGAAATGGGAGCCTTGCTACGCTGATGGGTGGGATGTAAATTGCCAACAGCCACTCTGGAGAAGTGTACGGTGTGTTCTGAAACATCTAAAAAACACAGCTTGGAGAGCATAGGGCACTTCCACTCATGGGCGTATAAATTGGGAAAACTAAAAATCAGCAAGACACAGGCACCCCAAAGTTTAGGGCTGCTCTGTTGACAAGAACCCCCACTTCCTAACACCTTAAATATCCTAGGAAAGAGAAAAATGGATAAAGAAGTTGTGGTCCTCATGTACAATGGAATATCACTCAGCCATGAAATCAACGTCATAAGGCTAGTAGCAGCACGATGAGTGGATTTAGGTACGACGATTCTAAGTGAAATAAGTCACACAGAAAAAGACACTTATCATAAGATATCACTTCTAGAGGGAATGTAAAAACCGCTACACTTGAACTGAATTACAAAACAGAACAGAGTCACACGTTTAGGAAACACACTACGGCTGCTGAACGGGAAAGGTGAGGTGGGGTGATGCATAAAACAAGGGTTTCAAATTAGCTCAGATACCGTTCCATAAACCCAATATGTAAGAGACAAGACCTATTCCTTGCTCAGTGAACTGGACTCAACACCCCCTATTCACCGCACAAGAATATATCTGACTAGTAAGAATCTTCAAACCTATGTATTGATATCTCTCTGTAAGTGAGTCAAGGGGGTGTAAAGCGTCATAAACACAGCCGTGAAAAGCAGCTAAACCCCATTATAAAAATAAATTACTTTTCAAAACCCGTGAAACAAAGACAGTGAAAGAGAGAGAAATTCTTACAAAATTCGTTCAGGGGCTGTGATGCAACCTGGATTGACCATATCTAGACCCACAGCTGATTGAGACATAAGGGTGGACACTCTTGGGGCTGAGAGGTTCGGTGAGGTTGGGTGAGCCAACGCAGACCCTTTCAAGTAATACTGCATGGTACCCATCCCATGGGTCCCAAATCTCCAGGTTCAAGGGCATCTTCCTACGTCGAAAACAGGCATGAGAAACCCAGAAGATGGTACACCGTGTGATCGGGAAAGGTTTCTAAAACGCACCTCATTTCTCATCTCCTTTGCTCGGGTTCGCCATTCCAGCCGATTTACTAGCCATCTCCCTCCTTGGAGAATCAGCACCTTTAACCTCCTGTTCCGTACAGGTTGCAATTTGTCCTGAGGATGAACGGGAAGAGGGGGAACCAATGAGAGACTAGCTCTAGGTGTTGGGACAGGCACAGGTCACTCTATTTTCCCATCAGGAAGAAGAATTAAGCACAAGCTCAGCCTGCCCCCCAGAACCAGAAGAGGGCCTGAAGCAATCCTGCGCTTTTGTGGCCAGCTCCCAAAAAAGCGAGTTGAAAAATGGAGCTCAGGGGCACTGCAATTCACAAACCTGCAGAGTTTTAAATGATACCTCTCGTCCACAAATATATTAAGGGAAGGCAACGAAGAGGCTTTGAAAGCAAGGCAGAATTGCAGGAAACAGATTTCAGGAGGTAGATTCGAATCGCCTTGAAAGCACATGAAAAGCGGCAAAACGTGGACAATGATGCCCTTGGCCAAAAAGGGCGTATGCGTTTTTTCCTGAATATATTCAGGAAAAAACGCATACGCCCTTTTTGGCCAACCAAGCAACCTGCAAAGGCCAATCAGCGCTCCAAAGAAGTCTCGCTTCCCAGCGGGCAAAAGGGCCATGCGGAAAAAAGTGTCCAGACCAGAAATGCAGGACCGGCCATGGAGAAATGGGAGCCTTGCTACGCTGATGGGTGGGATGTAAATTGCCAACAGCCACTCTGGAGAAGTGTACGGTGTGTTCTGAAACATCTAAAAAACACAGCTTGGAGAGCATAGGGCACTTCCACTCATGGGCGTATAAATTGGGAAAACTAAAAATCAGCAAGACACAGGCACCCCAAAGTTTAGGGCTGCTCTGTTGACAAGAACCCCCACTTCATTACACCTGAAATATCCTAGGAAAGAGAAAAATGGATAAAGAAGTTGGGGTCCTCATGTACAATGGAATATCACTCAGCCATGAAATCAACGTCATAAGGCTAGTAGCAGCACGATGAGTGGATTTAGGTACGACGATTCTAAGTGAAATAAGTCACACAGAAAAAGACACTTATCATAAGATATCACTTCTAGAGGGAATGTAAAAACCGCTACACTTGAACTGAATTACAAAACAGAACAGAGTCACACGTTTAGGAAACACACTACGGCTGCTGAACGGGAAAGGTGAGGTGGGGTGTTGCATAAAACAAGGGTTTCAAATTAGCTCAGATACCGTTCCATAAACCCAATATGTAAGAGAGAAGACCTATTCTTTTTCAGTGAACTGGACTCAACACCCCCTATTCACCGCACAAGAATATATCTGACTAGGAAGAATCTTCAAACCTATGTATTGATATCTCTCTGTAAGTGAGTCAAGGGGGTGTAAAGCGGCATAAACACAGCCGTGAAAAGCAGCTAAACCCCATTATAAAAATAAATTACTTTTCAAAACCCGTGAAACAAAGACAGTGAAAGAGAGAGAAATTCTTACAAAATTCGTTCAGGGGCTGTGATGCAACCTGGATTGACCATATCTAGACCCACAGCTGATTGAGACATAAGGGTGGACACTCTTGGGGCTGAGAGGTTCGGTGAGGTTGGGTGAGCCAACGCAGACCCTTTCAAGTAATACTGCATGGTACCCATCCCATGGGTCCCAAATCTCCAGGTTCAAGGGCATCTTCCTACGTCGAAAACAGGCATGAGAAACCCAGAAGATGGTACACCGTGTGATCGGGAAAGGTTTCTAAAACGCACCTCATTTCTCATCTCCTTTGCTCGGGTTCGCCATTCCAGCTGATTTACTAGCCATCTCCCTCCTTGGAGAATCAGCACCTTTACCCTCCTGTTCCGTACAGGTTGCAATTTGTCCTGAGGATGAACGGGAAGAGGGGGAACCAATGAGAGACTAGCTCTAGGTGTTGGGACAGGCACAGGTCACTCTATTTTCCCATCAGGAAGAAGAATTAAGCACAAGCTCAGCCTGCCCCCCAGAACCAGAAGAGGGCCTGAAGCAATCCTGCGCTTTTGTGGCCAGCTCCCAAAAAAGCGAGTTGAAAAATGGAGCTCAGGGGCACTGCAATTCACAAACCTGCAGAGTTTTAAATGATACCTCTCGTCCACAAATATATTAAGGGAAGGCAACGAAGAGGCTTTGAAAGCAAGGCAGAATTGCAGGAAACAGATTTCAGGAGGTAGATTCGAATCGCCTTGAAAGCACATGAAAAGCGGCAAAACGTGGACAATGATGCCCTTGGCCAAAAAGGGCGTATGCGTTTTTTCCTGAATATATTCAGGAAAAAACGCATACGCCCTTTTTGGCCAACCAAGCAACCTGGAAAGGCCAATCAGCGCTCCAAAGAAGTCTCGCTTCCCAGCGGGCAAAAGGGCCATGCGGAAAAAAGTGTCCAAACCAGAAATGCAGGACCGGCCATGGAGAAATGGGAGCCTTGCTACGCTGATGGGTGGGATGTAAATTGCCAACAGCCACTCTGGAGAAGTGTACGGTGTGTTCTGAAACATCTAAAAAACACAGCTTGGAGAGCATAGGGCACTTCCACTCATGGGCGTATAAATTGGGAAAACTAAAAATCAGCAAGACACAGGCACCCCAAAGTTTAGGGCTGCTCTGTTGACAAGAACCCCCACTTCCTAACACCTTAAATATCCTAGGAAAGAGAAAAATGGATAAAGAAGTTGGGGTCCTCATGTACAATGGAATATCACTCAGCCATGAAATCAACGTCATAAGGCTAGTAGCAGCACGATGAGTGGATTTAGGTACGACGATTCTAAGTGAAATAAGTCACACAGAAAAAGACACTTATCATAAGATATCACTTCTAGAGGGAATGTAAAAACCGCTACACTTGAACTGAATTACAAAACAGAACAGAGTCACACGTTTAGAAAACACACTATGGCTGCTGAACGGGCAAGGTGAGGTGGGGTGATGCATAAAACAAGGGTTTCAAATTAGCTCAGATACCGTTCCATAAACCCAATATGTAAGAGACAAGACCTATTCCTTTTTCAGTGAACTGGACTCAACACCCCCTATTCACCGCACAAGAATATATCTGACTAGTAAGAATCTTCAAACCTATGTATTGATATCTCTCTGTAAGTGAGTCAAGGGGGTGTAAAGCGGCATAAACACAGCCGTGAAAAGCAGCTAAACCCCATTATAAAAATAAATTACTTTTCAAAACCCGTGAAACAAAGACAGTGAAAGAGAGAGAAATTCTTCCAAAATTCGTTCAGGGGCTGTGATGCAACCTGGATTGACCATATCTAGACCCACAGCTGATTGAGACATCAGGGTGGACACTCTTGGGGCTGAGAGGTTCGGTGAGGTTGGGTGAGCCAACGCAGACCCTTTCAAGTAATACTGCATGGTACCCATCCCATGGGTCCCAAATCTCCAGGTTCAAGGGCATCTTCCTACGTCGAAAACAGGCATGAGAAACCCAGAAGATGGTACACCGTGTGATCGGGAAAGGTTTCTAAAACGCACCTCATTTCTCATCTCCTTTGCTCGGGTTCGCCATTCCAGCCGATTTACTAGCCATCTCCCTCCTTGGAGAATCAGCACCTTTACCCTCCTGTTCCGTACAGGTTGCAATTTGTCCTGAGGATGAACGGGAAGAGGGGGAACCAATGAGAGACTAGCTCTAGGTGTTGGGACAGGCACAGGTCACTCTATTTTCCCATCAGGAAGAAGAATTAAGCACAATCTCAGCCTGCCCCCCAGAACCAGAAGAGGGCCTGAAGCAATCCTGCGCTTTTGTGGCCAGCTCCCAAAAAAGCGAGTTGAAAAATGGAGCTCAGGGGCACTGCAATTCACAAACCTGCAGAGTTTAAATGATACCTCTCGTCCACAGATATATTAAGGGAAGGCAACGAAGAGGCTTTGAAAGCAAGGCAGAATTGCAGGAAACAGATTTCAGGAGGTAGATTCGAATCGCCTTGAAAGCACATGAAAAGCGGCAAAACGTGGACAATGATGCCCTTGGCCAAAAAGGGCGTATGCGTTTTTTCCTGAATATATTCAGGAAAAAACGCATACGCCCTTTTTGGCCAACCAAGCAACCTGGAAAGGCCAATCAGCGCTCCAAAGAAGTCTCGCTTCCCAGCGGGCAAAAGGGCCATGCGGAAAAAAGTGTCCAAACCAGAAATGCAGGACCGGCCATGGAGAAATGGGAGCCTTGCTACGCTGATGGGTGGGATGTAAATTGCCAACAGCCACTCTGGAGAAGTGTACGGTGTGTTCTGAAACATCTAAAAAACACAGCTTGGAGAGCATAGGGCACTTCCACTCATGGGCGTATAAATTGGGAAAACTAAAAATCAGCAAGACACAGGCACCCCAAAGTTTAGGGCTGCTCTGTTGACAAGAACCCCCACTTCATTACACCTTAAATATCCTAGGAAAGAGAAAAATGGATAAAGAAGTTGGGGTCCTCATGTACAATGGAATATCACTCAGCCATGAAATCAACGTCATAAGGCTAGTAGCAGCACGATGAGTGGATTTAGGTACGACGATTCTAAGTGAAATAAGTCACACAGAAAAAGACACTTATCATAAGATATCACTTCTAGAGGGAATGTAAAAACCGCTACACTTGAACTGAATTACAAAACAGAACAGAGTCACACGTTTAGAAAACACACTATGGCTGCTGAACGGGCAAGGTGAGGTGGGGTGATGCATAAAACAAGGGTTTCAAATTAGCTCAGATACCGTTCCATAAACCCAATATGTAAGAGACAAGACCTATTCCTTTTTCAGTGAACTGGACTCAACACCCCCTATTCACCGCACAAGAATATATCTGACTAGTAAGAATCTTCAAACCTATGTATTGATATCTCTCTGTAAGTGAGTCAAGGGGGTGTAAAGCGGCATAAACACAGCCGTGAAAAGCAGCTAAACCCCATTATAAAAATAAATTACTTTTCAAAACCCGTGAAACAAAGACAGTGAAAGAGAGAGAAATTCTTACAAAATTCGTTCAGGGGCTGTGATGCAACCTGGATTGACCATATCTAGACCCACAGCTGATTGAGACATCAGGGTGGACACTCTTGGGGCTGAGAGGTTCGGTGAGGTTGGGTGAGCCAACGCAGACCCTTTCAAGTAATACTGCATGGTACCCATCCCATGGGTCCCAAATCTCCAGGTTCAAGGGCATCTTCCTACGTCGAAAACAGGCATGAGAAACCCAGAAGATGGTACACCGTGTGATCGGGAAAGGTTTCTAAAACGCACCTCATTTCTCATCTCCTTTGCTCGGGTTCGCCATTCCAGCCGATTTACTAGCCATCTCCCTCCTTGGAGAATCAGCACCTTTAACCTCCTGTTCCGTACAGGTTGCAATTTGTCCTGAGGATGAACGGGAAGAGGGGGAACCAATGAGAGACTAGTTCTAGGTGTTGGGACAGGCATAGGTCACTCTATTTTCCCATCAGGAAGAAGAATTAAGCACAAGCTCAGCCTGCCCCCCAGAACCAGAAGAGGGCCTGAAGCAATCCTGCGCTTTTGCGGCCAGCTCCCAAAAAAGCGAGTTGAAAAATGGAGCTCAGGGGCACTGCAATTCACAAACCTGCAGAGTTTTAAATGATACCTCTCGTCCACAAATATATTAAGGGAAGGCAACGAAGAGGCTTTGAAAGCAAGGCAGAATTGCAGGAAACAGATTTCAGGAGGTAGATTCGAATCGCCTTGAAAGCACATGAAAAGCGGCAAAACGTGGACAATGATGCCCTTGGCCAAAAAGGGCATATGCGTTTTTTCCTGAATATATTCAGGAAAAAACGCATACGCCCTTTTTGGCCAACCAAGCAACCTGGAAAGGCCAATCAGCGCTCCAAAGAAGTCTCGCTTCCCAGCGGGCAAAAGGGCCATGCGGAAAAAAGTGTCCAAACCAGAAATGCAGGACCGGCCATGGAGAAATGGGAGCCTTGCTACGCTGATGGGTGGGATGTAAATTGCCAACAGCCACTCTGGAGAAGTGTACGGTGTGTTCTGAAACATCTAAAAAACACAGCTTGGAGAGCATAGGGCACTTCCACTCATGGGCGTATAAATTGGGAAAACTAAAAATCAGCAAGACACAGGCACCCCAAAGTCTAGGGCTGCTCTGTTGACAAGAACCCCCACTTCATTACACCTTAAATATCCTAGGAAAGAGAAAAATGGATAAAGAAGTTGGGGTCCTCATGTACAATGGAATATCACTCAGCCATGAAATCAACGTCATAAGGCTAGTAGCAGCACGATGAGTGGATTTAGGTACGACGATTCTAAGTGAAATAAGTCACACAGAAAAAGACACTTATCATAAGATATCACTTCTAGAGGGAATGTAAAAACCGCTACACTTGAACTGAATTACAAAACAGAACAGAGTCACACGTTTAGGAAACACACTACGGCTGCTGAACGGGAAAGGTGAGGTGGGGTGTTGCATAAAACAAGGGTTTCAAATTAGCTCAGATACCGTTCCATAAACCCAATATGTAAGAGAGAAGACCTATTCTTTTTCAGTGAACTGGACTCAACACCCCCTATTCACCGCACAAGAATATATCTGACTAGGAAGAATCTTCAAACCTATGTATTGATATCTCTCTGTAAGTGAGTCAAGGGGGTGTAAAGCGGCATAAACACAGCCGTGAAAAGCAGCTAAACCCCATTATAAAAATAAATTACTTTTCAAAACCCGTGAAACAAAGACAGTGAAAGAGAGAGAAATTCTTACAAAATTCGTTCAGGGGCTGTGATGCAACCTGGATTGACCATATCTAGACCCACAGCTGATTGAGACATAAGGGTGGACACTCTTGGGGCTGAGAGGTTCGGTGAGGTTGGGTGAGCCAACGCAGACCCTTTCAAGTAATACCGCATGGTACCCATCCCATGGGTCCCAAATCTCCAGGTTCAAGGGCATCTTCCTACGTCGAAAACAGGCATGAGAAACCCAGAAGATGGTACACCGTGTGATCGGGAAAGGTTTCTAAAACGCACCTCATTTCTCATCTCCTTTGCTCGGGTTCGCCATTCCAGCCGATTTACTAGCCATCTCCCTCCTTGGAGAATCAGCACCTTTACCCTCCTGTTCCGTACAGGTTGCAATTTGTCCTGAGGATGAACGGGAAGAGGGGGAACCAATGAGAGACTAGCTCTAGGTGTTGGGACAGGCACAGGTCACTCTATTTTCCCATCAGGAAGAAGAATTAAGCACAAGCTCAGCCTGCCCCCCAGAACCAGAAGAGGGCCTGAAGCAATCCTGCGCTTTTGCGGCCAGCTCCCAAAAAAGCGAGTTGAAAAATGGAGCTCAGGGGCACTGCAATTCACAAACCTGCAGAGTTTTAAATGATACCTCTCGTCCACAAATATATTAAGGGAAGGCAACGAAGAGGCTTTGAAAGCAAGGCAGAATTGCAGGAAACAGATTTCAGGAGGTAGATTCGAATCGCCTTGAAAGCACATGAAAAGCGGCAAAACGTGGACAATGATGCCCTTGGCCAAAAAGGGCGTATGCGTTTTTTCCTGAATATATTCAGGAAAAAACGCATACGCCCTTTTTGGCCAACCAAGCAACCTGGAAAGGCCAATCAGCGCTCCAAAGAAGTCTCGCTTCCCAGCGGGCAAAAGGGCCATGCGGAAAAAAGTGTCCAAACCAGAAATGCAGGACCGGCCATGGAGAAATGGGAGCCTTGCTACGCTGATGGGTGGGATGTAAATTGCCAACAGCCACTCTGGAGAAGTGTATGGTGTGTTCTGAAACATCTAAAAAACACAGCTTGGAGAGCATAGGGCACTTCCACTCATGGGCGTATAAATTGGGAAAACTAAAAATCAGCAAGACACAGGCACCCCAAAGTTTAGGGCTGCTCTGTTGACAAGAACCCCCACTTCATTACACCTTAAATATCCTAGGAAAGAGAAAAATGGATAAAGAAGTTGGGGTCCTCATGTACAATGGAATATCACTCAGCCATGAAATCAACGTCATAAGGCTAGTAGCAGCACGATGAGTGGATTTAGGTACGACGATTCTAAGTGAAATAAGTCACACAGAAAAAGACACTTATCATAAGATATCACTTCTAGAGGGAATGTAAAAACCGCTACACTTGAACTGAATTACAAAACAGAACAGAGTCACACGTTTAGAAAACACACTATGGCTGCTGAACGGGCAAGGTGAGGTGGGGTGATGCATAAAACAAGGGTTTCAAATTAGCTCAGATACCGTTCCATAAACCCAGTATGTAATAGACAAGACCTATTCCTTTTTCAGTGAACTGGACTCAACACCCCCTATTCACCGCACAAGAATATATCTGACTAGTAAGAATCTTCAAACCTATGTATTGATATCTGTCTGTAAGTGAGTCAAGGGGGTGTAAAGCGGCATAAACACAGCCGTGAAAAGCAGCTAAACCCCATTATAAAAATAAATTACTTTTCAAAACCCGTGAAACAAAGACAGTGAAAGAGAGAGAAATTCTTACAAAATTCGTTCAGGGGCTGTGATGCAACCTGGATTGACCATATCTAGACCCACAGCTGATTGAGACATCAGGGTGGACACTCTTGGGGCTGAGAGGTTCGGTGAGGTTGGGTGAGCCAACGCAGACCCTTTCAAGTAATACTGCATGGTACCCATCCCATGGGTCCCAAATCTCCAGGTTCAAGGGCATCTTCCTACGTCGAAAACAGGCATGAGAAACCCAGAAGATGGTACACCGTGTGATCGGGAAAGGTTTCTAAAACGCACCTCATTTCTCATCTCCTTTGCTCGGGTTCGCCATTCCAGCCGATTTACTAGCCATCTCCCTCCTTGGAGAATCAGCACCTTTAACCTCCTGTTCCGTACAGGTTGCAATTTGTCCTGAGGATGAACGGGAAGAGGGGGAACCAATGAGAGACTAGTTCTAGGTGTTGGGACAGGCATAGGTCACTCTATTTTCCCATCAGGAAGAAGAATTAAGCACAAGCTCAGCCTGCCCCCCAGAACCAGAAGAGGGCCTGAAGCAATCCTGCGCTTTTGCGGCCAGCTCCCAAAAAAGCGAGTTGAAAAATGGAGCTCAGGGGCACTGCAATTCACAAACCTGCAGAGTTTTATATGATACCTCTCGTCCACAAATATATTAAGGGAAGGCAACGAAGAGGCTTTGAAAGCAAGGCAGAATTGCAGGAAACAGATTTCAGGAGGTAGATTCGAATCGCCTTGAAAGCACATGAAAAGCGGCAAAACGTGGACAATGATGCCCTTGGCCAAAAAGGGCATATGCGTTTTTTCCTGAATATATTCAGGAAAAAACGCATACGCCCTTTTTGGCCAACCAAGCAACCTGGAAAGGCCAATCAGCGCTCCAAAGAAGTCTCGCTTCCCAGCGGGCAAAAGGGCCATGCGGAAAAAAGTGTCCAAACGAGAAATGCAGGACCGGCCATGGAGAAATGGGAGCCTTGCTACGCTGATGGGTGGGATGTAAATTGCCAACAGCCACTCTGGAGAAGTGTACGGTGTGTTCTGAAACATCTAAAAAACACAGCTTGGAGAGCATAGGGCACTTCCACTCATGGGCGTATAAATTGGGAAAACTAAAAATCAGCAAGACACAGGCACCCCAAAGTTTAGGGCTGCTCTGTTGACAAGAACCCCCACTTCATTACACCTTAAATATCCTAGGAAAGAGAAAAATGGATAAAGAAGTTGGGGTCCTCATGTACAATGGAATATCACTCAGCCATGAAATCAACGTCATAAGGCTAGTAGCAGCACGATGAGTGGATTTAGGTACGACGATTCTAAGTGAAATAAGTCACACAGAAAGAGACACTTATCATAAGATATCACTTCTAGAGGGAATGTAAAAACCGCTACACTTGAACTGAATTACAAAACAGAACAGAGTCACACGTTTAGGAAACACACTACGGCTGCTGAACGGGAAAGGTGAGGTGGGGTGTTGCATAAAACAAGGGTTTCAAATTAGCTCAGATACCGTTCCATAAACCCAATATGTAAGAGAGAAGACCTATTCTTATTCAGTGAACTGGACTCAACACCCCCTATTCACCGCACAAGAATATATCTGACTAGGAAGAATCTTCAAACCTATGTATTGATATCTCTCTGTAAGTGAGTCAAGGGGGTGTAAAGCGGCATAAACACAGCCGTGAAAAGCAGCTAAACCCCATTATAAAAATAAATTACTTTTCAAAACCCGTGAAACAAAGACAGTGAAAGAGAGAGAAATTCTTACAAAATTCGTTCAGGGGCTGTGATGCAACCTGGATTGACCATATCTAGACCCACAGCTGATTGAGACATAAGGGTGGACACTCTTGGGGCTGAGAGGTTCGGTGAGGTTGGGTGAGCCAACGCAGACCCTTTCAAGTAATACTGCATGGTACCCATCCCATGGGTCCCAAATCTCCAGGTTCAAGGGCATCTTCCTACGTCGAAAACAGGCATGAGAAACCCAGAAGATGGTACACCGTGTGATCGGGAAAGGTTTCTAAAACGCACCTCATTTCTCATCTCCTTTGCTCGGGTTCGCCATTCCAGCCGATTTACTAGCCATCTCCCTCCTTGGAGAATCAGCACCTTTACCCTCCTGTTCCGTACAGGTTGCAATTTGTCCTGAGGATGAACGGGAAGAGGGGGAACCAATGAGAGACTAGCTCTAGGTGTTGGGACAGGCACAGGTCACTCTATTTTCCCATCAGGAAGAAGAATTAAGCACAAGCTCAGCCTGCCCCCCAGAACCAGAAGAGGGCCTGAAGCAATCCTGCGCTTTTGCGGCCAGCTCCCAAAAAAGCGAGTTGAAAAATGGAGCTCAGGGGCACTGCAATTCACAAACCTGCAGAGTTTTAAATGATACCTCTCGTCCACAAATATATTAAGGGAAGGCAACGAAGAGGCTTTGAAAGCAAGGCAGAATTGCAGGAAACAGATTTCAGGAGGTAGATTCGAATCGCCTTGAAAGCACATGAAAAGCGGCAAAACGTGGACAATGATGCCCTTGGCCAAAAAGGGCGTATGCGTTTTTTCCTGAATATATTCAGGAAAAAACGCATACGCCCTTTTTGGCCAACCAAGCAACCTGGAAAGGCCAATCAGCGCTCCAAAGAAGTCTCGCTTCCCAGCGGGCAAAAGGGCCATGCGGAAAAAAGTGTCCAAACCAGAAATGCAGGACCGGCCATGGAGAAATGGGAGCCTTGCTACGCTGATGGGTGGGATGTAAATTGCCAACAGCCACTCTGGAGAAGTGTACGGTGTGTTCTGAAACATCTAAAAAACACAGCTTGGAGAGCATAGGGCACTTCCACTCATGGGCGTATAAATTGGGAAAACTAAAAATCAGCAAGACACAGGCACCCCAAAGTTTAGGGCTGCTCTGTTGACAAGAACCCCCACTTCATTACACCTTAAATATCCTAGGAAAGAGAAAAATGGATAAAGAAGTTGTGGTCCTCATGTACAATGGAATATCACTCAGCCATGAAATCAACGTCATAAGGCTAGTAGCAGCACGATGAGTGGATTTAGGTACGACGATTCTAAGTGAAATAAGTCACACAGAAAAAGACACTTATCATAAGATATCACTTCTAGAGGGAATGTAAAAACCGCTACACTTGAACTGAATTACAAAACAGAACAGAGTCACACGTTTAGGAAACACACTACGGCTGCTGAACGGGAAAGGTGAGGTGGGGTGATGCATAAAACAAGGGTTTCAAATTAGCTCAGATACCGTTCCATAAACCCAATATGTAAGAGACAAGACCTATTCCTTGCTCAGTGAACTGGACTCAACACCCCCTATTCACCGCACAAGAATATATCTGACTAGTAAGAATCTTCAAACCTATGTATTGATATCTCTCTGTAAGTGAGTCAAGGGGGTGTAAAGCGTCATAAACACAGCCGTGAAAAGCAGCTAAACCCCATTATAAAAATAAATTACTTTTCAAAACCCGTGAAACAAAGACAGTGAAAGAGAGAGAAATTCTTACAAAATTCGTTCAGGGGCTGTGATGCAACCTGGATTGACCATATCTAGACCCAGAGCTGATTGAGACATAAGGGTGGACACTCTTGGGGCTGAGAGGTTCGGTGAGGTTGGGTGAGCCAACGCAGACCCTTTCAAGTAATACTGCATGGTACCCATCCCATGGGTCCCAAATCTCCAGGTTCAAGGGCATCTTCCTACGTCGAAAACAGGCATGAGAAACCCAGAAGATGGTACACCGTGTGATCGGGAAAGGTTTCTAAAACGCACCTCATTTCTCATCTCCTTTGCTCGGGTTCGCCATTCCAGCCGATTTACTAGCCATCTCCCTCCTTGGAGAATCAGCACCTTTAACCTCCTGTTCCGTACAGGTTGCAATTTGTCCTGAGGATGAACGGGAAGAGGGGGAACCAATGAGAGACTAGTTCTAGGTGTTGGGACAGGCATAGGTCACTCTATTTTCCCATCAGGAAGAAGAATTAAGCACAAGCTCAGCCTGCCCCCCAGAACCAGAAGAGGGCCTGAAGCAATCCTGCGCTTTTGCGGCCAGCTCCCAAAAAAGCGAGTTGAAAAATGGAGCTCAGGGGCACTGCAATTCACAAACCTGCAGAGTTTTAAATGATACCTCTCGTCCACAAATATATTAAGGGAAGGCAACGAAGAGGCTTTGAAAGCAAGGCAGAATTGCAGGAAACAGATTTCAGGAGGTAGATTCGAATCGCCTTGAAAGCACATGAAAAGCGGCAAAACGTGGACAATGATGCCCTTGGCCAAAAAGGGCGTATGCGTTTTTTCCTGAATATATTCAGGAAAAAACGCATACGCCCTTTTTGGCCAACCAAGCAACCTGGAAAGGCCAATCAGCGCTCCAAAGAAGTCTCGCTTCCCAGCGGGCAAAAGGGCCATGCGGAAAAAAGTGTCCAAACCAGAAATGCAGGACCGGCCATGGAGAAATGGGAGCCTTGCTACGCTGATGGGTGGGATGTAAATTGCCAACAGCCACTCTGGAGAAGTGTACGGTGTGTTCTGAAACATCTAAAAAACACAGCTTGGAGAGCATAGGGCACTTCCACTCATGGGCGTATAAATTGGGAAAACTAAAAATCAGCAAGACACAGGCACCCCAAAGTTTAGGGCTGCTCTGTTGACAAGAACCCCCACTTCATTACACCTTAAATATCCTAGGAAAGAGAAAAATGGATAAAGAAGTTGGGGTCCTCATGTACAATGGAATATCACTCAGCCATGAAATCAACGTCATAAGGCTAGTAGCAGCACGATGAGTGGATTTAGGTACGACGATTCTAAGTGAAATAAGTCACACAGAAAGAGACACTTATCATAAGATATCACTTCTAGAGGGAATGTAAAAACCGCTACACTTGAACTGAATTACAAAACAGAACAGAGTCACACGTTTAGGAAACACACTACGGCTGCTGAACGGGAAAGGTGAGGTGGGGTGTTGCATAAAACAAGGGTTTCAAATTAGCTCAGATACCGTTCCATAAACCCAATATGTAAGAGAGAAGACCTATTCTTTTTCAGTGAACTGGACTCAACACCCCCTATTCACCGCACAAGAATATATCTGACTAGGAAGAATCTTCAAACCTATGTATTGATATCTCTCTGTAAGTGAGTCAAGGGGGTGTAAAGCGGCATAAACACAGCCGTGAAAAGCAGCTAAACCCCATTATAAAAATAAATTACTTTTCAAAACCCGTGAAACAAAGACAGTGAAAGAGAGAGAAATTCTTACAAAATTCGTTCAGGGGCTGTGATGCAACCTGGATTGACCATATCTAGACCCACAGCTGATTGAGACATAAGGGTGGACACTCTTGGGGCTGAGAGGTTCGGTGAGGTTGGGTGAGCCAACGCAGACCCTTTCAAGTAATACTGCATGGTACCCATCCCATGGGTCCCAAATCTCCAGGTTCAAGGGCATCTTCCTACGTCGAAAACAGGCATGAGAAACCCAGAAGATGGTACACCGTGTGATCGGGAAAGGTTTCTAAAACGCACCTCATTTCTCATCTCCTTTGCTCGGGTTCGCCATTCCAGCCGATTTACTAGCCATCTCCCTCCTTGGAGAATCAGCACCTTTACCCTCCTGTTCCGTACAGGTTGCAATTTGTCCTGAGGATGAACGGGAAGAGGGGGAACCAATGAGAGACTAGCTCCAGGTGTTGGGACAGGCACAGGTCACTCTATTTTCCCATCAGGAAGAAGAATTAAGCACAAGCTCAGCCTGCCCCCCAGAACCAGAAGAGGGCCTGAAGCAATCCTGCGCTTTTGCGGCCAGCTCCCAAAAAAGCGAGTTGAAAAATGGAGCTCAGGGGCACTGCAATTCACAAACCTGCAGAGTTTTAAATGATACCTCTCGTCCACAAATATATTAAGGGAAGGCAACGAAGAGGCTTTGAAAGCAAGGCAGAATTGCAGGAAACAGATTTCAGGAGGTAGATTCGAATCGCCTTGAAAGCACATGAAAAGCGGCAAAACGTGGACAATGATGCCCTTGGCCAAAAAGGGCGTATGCGTTTTTTCCTGAATATATTCAGGAAAAAACGCATACGCCCTTTTTGGCCAACCAAGCAACCTGGAAAGGCCAATCAGCGCTCCAAAGAAGTCTCGCTTCCCAGCGGGCAAAAGGGCCATGCGGAAAAAAGTGTCCAAACCAGAAATGCAGGACCGGCCATGGAGAAATGGGAGCCTTGCTACGCTGATGGGTGGGATGTAAATTGCCAACAGCCACTCTGGAGAAGTGTACGGTGTGTTCTGAAACATCTAAAAAACACAGCTTGGAGAGCATAGGGCACTTCCACTCATGGGCGTATAAATTGGGAAAACTAAAAATCAGCAAGACACAGGCACCCCAAAGTTTACGGCTGCTCTGTTGACAAGAACCCCCACTTCATTACACCTTAAATATCCTAGGAAAGAGAAAAATGGATAAAGAAGTTGTGGTCCTCATGTACAATGGAATATCACTCAGCCATGAAATCAACGTCATAAGGCTAGTAGCAGCACGATGAGTGGATTTAGGTACGACGATTCTAAGTGAAATAAGTCACACAGAAAAAGACACTTATCATAAGATATCACTTCTAGAGGGAATGTAAAAACCGCTACACTTGAACTGAATTACAAAACAGAACAGAGTCACACGTTTAGGAAACACACTACGGCTGCTGAACGGGAAAGGTGAGGTGGGGTGATGCATAAAACAAGGGTTTCAAATTAGCTCAGATACCGTTCCATAAACCCAATATGTAAGAGACAAGACCTATTCCTTGCTCAGTGAACTGGACTCAACACCCCCTATTCACCGCACAAGAATATATCTGACTAGTAAGAATCTTCAAACCTATGTATTGATATCTCTCTGTAAGTGAGTCAAGGGGGTGTAAAGCGTCATAAACACAGCCGTGAAAAGCAGCTAAACCCCATTATAAAAATAAATTACTTTTCAAAACCCGTGAAACAAAGACAGTGAAAGAGAGAGAAATTCTTACAAAATTCGTTCAGGGGCTGTGATGCAACCTGGATTGACCATATCTAGACCCAGAGCTGATTGAGACATAAGGGTGGACACTCTTGGGGCTGAGAGGTTCGGTGAGGTTGGGTGAGCCAACGCAGACCCTTTCAAGTAATACTGCATGGTACCCATCCCATGGGTCCCAAATCTCCAGGTTCAAGGGCATCTTCCTACGTCGAAAACAGGCATGAGAAACCCAGAAGATGGTACACCGTGTGATCGGGAAAGGTTTCTAAAACGCACCTCATTTCTCATCTCCTTTGCTCGGGTTCGCCATTCCAGCCAATTTACTAGCCATCTCCCTCCTTGGAGAATCAGCACCTTTAACCTCCTGTTCCGTACAGGTTGCAATTTGTCCTGAGGATGAACGGGAAGAGGGGGAACCAATGAGAGACTAGCTCTAGGTGTTGGGACAGGCACAGGTCACTCTATTTTCCCATCAGGAAGAAGAATTAAGCACAAGCTCAGCCTGCCCCCCAGAACCAGAAGAGGGCCTGAAGCAATCCTGCGCTTTTGTGGCCAGCTCCCAAAAAAGCGAGTTGAAAAATGGAGCTCAGGGGCACTGCAATTCACAAACCTGCAGAGTTTTAAATGATACCTCTCGTCCACAAATATATTAAGGGAAGGCAACGAAGAGGCTTTGAAAGCAAGGCAGAATTGCAGGAAACAGATTTCAGGAGGTAGATTCGAATCGCCTTGAAAGCACATGAAAAGCGGCAAAACGTGGACAATGATGCCCTTGGCCAAAAAGGGCGTATGCGTTTTTTCCTGAATATATTCAGGAAAAAACGCATACGCCCTTTTTGGCCAACCAAGCAACCTGGAAAGGCCAATCAGCGCTCCAAAGAAGTCTCACTTCCCAGCGGGCAAAAGGGCCATGCGGAAAAAAGTGTCCAAACCAGAAATGCAGGACCGGCCATGGAGAAATGGGAGCCTTGCTACGCTGATGGGTGGGATGTAAATTGCCAACAGCCACTCTGGAGAAGTGTACGGTGTGTTCTGAAACATCTAAAAAACACAGCTTGGAGAGCATAGGGCACTTCCACTCATGGGCGTATAAATTGGGAAAACTAAAAATCAGCAAGACACAGGCACCCCAAAGTTTAGGGCTGCTCTGTTGACAAGAACCCCCACTTCATTACACCTTAAATATCCTAGGAAAGAGAAAAATGGATAAAGAAGTTGGGGTCCTCATGTACAATGGAATATCACTCAGCCATGAAATCAACGTCATAAGGCTAGTAGCAGCACGATGAGTGGATTTAGGTACGACGATTCTAAGTGAAATAAGTCACACAGAAAAAGACACTTATCATAAGATATCACTTCTAGAGGGAATGTAAAAACCGCTACACTTGAACTGAATTACAAAACAGAACAGAGTCACACGTTTAGAAAACACACTATGGCTGCTGAACGGGCAAGGTGAGGTGGGGTGATGCATAAAACAAGGGTTTCAAATTAGCTCAGATACCGTTCCATAAACCCAATATGTAAGAGACAAGACCTATTCCTTTTTCAGTGAACTGGACTCAACACCCCCTATTCACCGCACAAGAATATATCTGACTAGTAAGAATCTTCAAACCTATGTATTGATATCTCTCTGTAAGTGAGTCAAGGGGGTGTAAAGCGGCATAAACACAGCCGTGAAAAGCAGCTAAACCCCATTATAAAAATAAATTACTTTTCAAAACCCGTGAAACAAAGACAGTGAAAGAGAGAGAAATTCTTACAAAATTCGTTCAGGGGCTGTGATGCAACCTGGATTGACCATATCTAGACCCACAGCTGATTGAGACATCAGGGTGGACACTCTTGGGGCTGAGAGGTTCGGTGAGGTTGGGTGAGCCAACGCAGACCCTTTCAAGTAATACTGCATGGTACCCATCCCATGGGTCCCAAATCTCCAGGTTCAAGGGCATCTTCCTACGTCGAAAACAGGCATGAGAAACCCAGAAGATGGTACACCGTGTGATCGGGAAAGGTTTCTAAAACGCACCTCATTTCTCATCTCCTTTGCTCGGGTTCGCCATTCCAGCCGATTTACTAGCCATCTCCCTCCTTGGAGAATCAGCACCTTTAACCTCCTGTTCCGTACAGGTTGCAATTTGTCCTGAGGATGAACGGGAAGAGGGGGAACCAATGAGAGACTAGTTCTAGGTGTTGGGACAGGCACAGGTCACTCTATTTTCCCATCAGGAAGAAGAATTAAGCACAAGCTCAGCCTGCCCCCCAGAACCAGAAGAGGGCCTGAAGCAATCCTGCGCTTTTGCGGCCAGCTCCCAAAAAAGCAAGTTGAAAAATGGAGCTCAGGGGCACTGCAATTCACAAACCTGCAGAGTTTTAAATGATACCTCTCGTCCACAAATATATTAAGGGAAGGCAACGAAGAGGCTTTGAAAGCAAGGCAGAATTGCAGGAAACAGATTTCAGGAGGTAGATTCGAATCGCCTTGAAAGCACATGAAAAGCGGCAAAACGTGGACAATGATGCCCTTGGCCAAAAAGGGCATATGCGTTTTTTCCTGAATATATTCAGGAAAAAACGCATACGCCCTTTTTGGCCAACCAAGCAACCTGGAAAGGCCAATCAGCGCTCCAAAGAAGTCTCGCTTCCCAGCGGGCAAAAGGGCCATGCGGAAAAAAGTGTCCAAACCAGAAATGCAGGACCGGCCATGGAGAAATGGGAGCCTTGCTACGCTGATGGGTGGGATGTAAATTGCCAACAGCCACTCTGGAGAAGTGTACGGTGTGTTCTGAAACATCTAAAAAACACAGCTTGGAGAGCATAGGGCACTTCCACTCATGGGCGTATAAATTGGGAAAACTAAAAATCAGCAAGACACAGGCACCCCAAAGTTTAGGGCTGCTCTGTTGACAAGAACCCCCACTTCATTACACCTTAAATATCCTAGGAAAGAGAAAAATGGATAAAGAAGTTGGGGTCCTCATGTACAATGGAATATCACTCAGCCATGAAATCAACGTCATAAGGCTAGTAGCAGCACGATGAGTGGATTTAGGTACGACGATTCTAAGTGAAATAAGTCACACAGAAAAAGACACTTATCATAAGATATCACTTCTAGAGGGAATGTAAAAACCGCTACACTTGAACTGAATTACAAAACAGAACAGAGTCACACGTTTAGGAAACACACTACGGCTGCTGAACGGGAAAGGTGAGGTGGGGTGTTGCATAAAACAAGGGTTTCAAATTAGCTCAGATACCGTTCCATAAACCCAATATGTAAGAGAGAAGACCTATTCTTTTTCAGTGAACTGGACTCAACACCCCCTATTCACCGCACAAGAATATATCTGACTAGGAAGAATCTTCAAACCTATGTATTGATATCTCTCTGTAAGTGAGTCAAGGGGGTGTAAAGCGGCATAAACACAGCCGTGAAAAGCAGCTAAACCCCATTATAAAAATAAATTACTTTTCAAAACCCGTGAAACAAAGACAGTGAAAGAGAGAGAAATTCTTACAAAATTCGTTCAGGGGCTGTGATGCAACCTGGATTGACCATATCTAGACCCACAGCTGATTGAGACATCAGGGTGGACACTCTTGGGGCTGAGAGGTTCGGTGAGGTTGGGTGAGCCAACGCAGACCCTTTCAAGTAATACTGCATGGTACCCATCCCATGGGTCCCAAATCTCCAGGTTCAAGGGCATCTTCCTACGTCGAAAACAGGCATGAGAAACCCAGAAGATGGTACACCGTGTGATCGGGAAAGGTTTCTAAAACGCACCTCATTTCTCATCTCCTTTGCTCGGGTTCGCCATTCCAGCCGATTTACTAGCCATCTCCCTCCTTGGAGAATCAGCACCTTTAACCTCCTGTTCCGTACAGGTTGCAATTTGTCCTGAGGATGAACGGGAAGAGGGGGAAACAATGAGAGACTAGTTCTAGGTGTTGGGACAGGCACAGGTCACTCTATTTTCCCATCAGGAAGAAGAATTAAGCACAAGCTCAGCCTGCCCCCCAGAACCAGAAGAGGGCCTGAAGCAATCCTGCGCTTTTGCGGCCAGCTCCCAAAAAAGCGAGTTGAAAAATGGAGCTCAGGGGCACTGCAATTCACAAACCTGCAGAGTTTTAAATGATACCTCTCGTCCACAAATATATTAAGGGAAGGCAACGAAGAGGCTTTGAAAGCAAGGCAGAATTGCAGGAAACAGATTTCAGGAGGTAGATTCGAATCGCCTTGAAAGCACATGAAAAGCGGCAAAACGTGGACAATGATGCCCTTGGCCAAAAAGGGCATATGCGTTTTTTCCTGAATATATTCAGGAAAAAACGCATACGCCCTTTTTGGCCAACCAAGCAACCTGGAAAGGCCAATCAGCGCTCCAAAGAAGTCTCGCTTCCCAGCGGGCAAAAGGGCCATGCGGAAAAAAGTGTCCAAACCAGAAATGCAGGACCGGCCATGGAGAAATGGGAGCCTTGCTACGCTGATGGGTGGGATGTAAATTGCCAACAGCCACTCTGGAGAAGTGTACGGTGTATTCTGAAACATCTAAAAAACACAGCTTGGAGAGCATAGGGCACTTCCACTCATGGGCGTATAAATTGGGAAAACTAAAAATCAGCAAGACACAGGCACCCCAAAGCTTAGGGCTGCTCTGTTGACAAGAACCCCCACTTCATTACACCTTAAATATCCTAGGAAAGAGAAAAATGGATAAAGAAGTTGGGGTCCTCATGTACAATGGAATATCACTCAGCCATGAAATCAACGTCATAAGGCTAGTAGCAGCACGATGAGTGGATTTAGGTACGACGATTCTAAGTGAAATAAGTCACACAGAAAAAGACACTTATCATAAGATATCACTTCTAGAGGGAATGTAAAAACCGCTACACTTGAACTGAATTACAAAACAGAACAGAGTCACACGTTTAGGAAACACACTACGGCTGCTGAACGGGAAAGGTGAGGTGGGGTGTTGCATAAAACAAGGGTTTCAAATTAGCTCAGATACCGTTCCATAAACCCAATATGTAAGAGAGAAGACCTATTCTTTTTCAGTGAACTGGACTCAACACCCCCTATTCACCGCACAAGAATATATCTGACTAGGAAGAATCTTCAAACCTATGTATTGATATCTCTCTGTAAGTGAGTCAAGGGGGTGTAAAGCGGCATAAACACAGCCGTGAAAAGCAGCTAAACCCCATTATAAAAATAAATTACTTTTCAAAACCCGTGAAACAAAGACAGTGAAAGAGAGAGAAATTCTTACAAAATTCGTTCAGGGGCTGTGATGCAACCTGGATTGACCATATCTAGACCCACAGCTGATTGAGACATAAGGGTGGACACTCTTGGGGCTGAGAGGTTCGGTGAGGTTGGGTGAGCCAACGCAGACCCTTTCAAGTAATACTGCATGGTACCCATCCCATGGGTCCCAAATCTCCAGGTTCAAGGGCATCTTCCTACGTCGAAAACAGGCATGAGAAACCCAGAAGATGGTACACCGTGTGATCGGGAAAGGTTTCTAAAACGCACCTCATTTCTCATCTCCTTTGCTCGGGTTCGCCATTCCAGCCGATTTACTAGCCATCTCCCTCCTTGGAGAATCAGCACCTTTACCCTCCTGTTCCGTACAGGTTGCAATTTGTCCTGAGGATGAACGGGAAGAGGGGGAACCAATGAGAGACTAGCTCTAGGTGTTGGGACAGGCACAGGTCACTCTATTTTCCCATCAGGAAGAAGAATTAAGCACAAGCTCAGCCTGCCCCCCAGAACCAGAAGAGGGCCTGAAGCAATCCTGCGCTTTTGCGGCCAGGTCCCAAAAAAGCGAGTTGAAAAATGGAGCTCAGGGGCACTGCAATTCACAAACCTGCAGAGTTTTAAATGATACCTCTCGCCCACAAATATATTAAGGGAAGGCAACGAAGAGGCTTTGAAAGCAAGGCAGAATTGCAGGAAACAGATTTCAGGAGGTAGATTCGAATCGCCTTGAAAGCACATGAAAAGCGGCAAAACGTGGACAATGATGCCCTTGGCCAAAAAGGGCGTATGCGTTTTTTCCTGAATATATTCAGGAAAAAACGCATACGCCCTTTTTGGCCAACCAAGCAACCTGGAAAGGCCAATCAGCACTCCAAAGAAGTCTCGCTTCCCAGCGGGCAAAAGGGCCATGCGGAAAAAAGTGTCCAAACCAGAAATGCAGGACCGGCCATGGAGAAATGGGAGCCTTGCTACGCTGATGGGTGGGATGTAAATTGCCAACAGCCACTCTGGAGAAGTGTACGGTGTGTTCTGAAACATCTAAAAAACACAGCTTGGAGAGTATAGGGCACTTCCACTCATGGGCGTATAAATTGGGAAAACTAAAAATCAGCAAGACACAGGCACCCCAAAGTTTAGGGCTGCTCTGTTGACAAGAACCCCCACTTCATTACACCTTAAATATCCTAGGAAAGAGAAAAATGGATAAAGAAGTTGGGGTCCTCATGTACAATGGAATATCACTCAGCCATGAAATCAACGTCATAAGGCTAGTAGCAGCACGATGAGTGGATTTAGGTACGACGATTCTAAGTGAAATAAGTCACACAGAAAAAGACACTTATCATAAGATATCACTTCTAGAGGGAATGTAAAAACCGCTACACTTGAACTGAATTACAAAACAGAACAGAGTCACACGTTTAGGAAACACACTACGGCTGCTGAACGGGAAAGGTGAGGTGGGGTGTTGCATAAAACAAGGGTTTCAAATTAGCTCAGATACCGTTCCATAAACCCAATATGTAAGAGAGAAGACCTATTCTTTTTCAGTGAACTGGACTCAACACCCCCTATTCACCGCACAAGAATATATCTGACTAGGAAGAATCTTCAAACCTATGTATTGATATCTCTCTGTAAGTGAGTCAAGGGGGTGTAAAGCGGCATAAACACAGCCGTGAAAAGCAGCTAAACCCCATTATAAAAATAAATTACTTTTCAAAACCCGTGAAACAAAGACAGTGAAAGAGAGAGAAATTCTTACAAAATTCGTTCAGGGGCTGTGATGCAACCTGGATTGACCATATCTAGACCCACAGCTGATTGAGACATAAGGGTGGACACTCTTGGGGCTGAGAGGTTCGGTGAGGTTGGGTGAGCCAACGCAGACCCTTTCAAGTAATACTGCATGGTACCCATCCCATGGGTCCCAAATCTCCAGGTTCAAGGGCATCTTCCTACGTCGAAAACAGGCATGAGAAACCCAGAAGATGGTACACCGTGTGATCGGGAAAGGTTTCTAAAACGCACCTCATTTCTCATCTCCTTTGCTCGGGTTCGCCATTCCAGCCGATTTACTAGCCATCTCCCTCCTTGGAGAATCAGCACCTTTACCCTCCTGTTCCGTACAGGTTGCAATTTGTCCTGAGGATGAACGGGAAGAGGGGGAACCAATGAGAGACTAGCTCTAGGTGTTGGGACAGGCACAGGTCACTCTATTTTCCCATCAGGAAGAAGAATTAAGCACAAGCTCAGCCTGCCCCCCAGAACCAGAAGAGGGCCTGAAGCAATCCTGCGCTTTTGCGGCCAGGTCCCAAAAAAGCGAGTTGAAAAATGGAGCTCAGGGGCACTGCAATTCACAAACCTGCAGAGTTTTAAATGATACCTCTCGCCCACAAATATATTAAGGGAAGGCAACGAAGAGGCTTTGAAAGCAAGGCAGAATTGCAGGAAACAGATTTCAGGAGGTAGATTCGAATCGCCTTGAAAGCACATGAAAAGCGGCAAAACGTGGACAATGATGCCCTTGGCCAAAAAGGGCGTATGCGTTTTTTCCTGAATATATTCAGGAAAAAACGCATACGCCCTTTTTGGCCAACCAAGCAACCTGGAAAGGCCAATCAGCACTCCAAAGAAGTCTCGCTTCCCAGCGGGCAAAAGGGCCATGCGGAAAAAAGTGTCCAAACCAGAAATGCAGGACCGGCCATGGAGAAATGGGAGCCTTGCTACGCTGATGGGTGGGATGTAAATTGCCAACAGCCACTCTGGAGAAGTGTACGGTGTGTTCTGAAACATCTAAAAAACACAGCTTGGAGAGTATAGGGCACTTCCACTCATGGGCGTATAAATTGGGAAAACTAAAAATCAGCAAGACACAGGCACCCCAAAGTTTAGGGCTGCTCTGTTGACAAGAACCCCCACTTCATTACACCTTAAATATCCTAGGAAAGAGAAAAATGGATAAAGAAGTTGTGGTCCTCATGTACAATGGAATATCACTCAGCCATGAAATCAACGTCATAAGGCTAGTAGCAGCACGATGAGTGGATTTAGGTACGACGATTCTAAGTGAAATAAGTCACACAGAAAAAGACACTTATCATAAGATATCACTTCTAGAGGGAATGTAAAAACCGCTACACTTGAACTGAATTACAAAACAGAACAGAGTCACACGTTTAGGAAACACACTACGGCTGCTGAACGGGAAAGGTGAGGTGGGGTGATGCATAAAACAAGGGTTTCAAATTAGCTCAGATACCGTTCCATAAACCCAATATGTAAGAGACAAGACCTATTCCTTGCTCAGTGAACTGGACTCAACACCCCCTATTCACCGCACAAGAATATATCTGACTAGGAAGAATCTTCAAACCTATGTATTGATATCTCTCTGTAAGTGAGTCAAGGGGGTGTAAAGCGGCATAAACACAGCCGTGAAAAGCAGCTAAACCCCATTATAAAAATAAATTACTTTTCAAAACCCGTGAAACAAAGACAGTGAAAGAGAGAGAAATTTTTACAAAATTCGTTCAGGGGCTGTGATGCAACCTGGATTGACCATATCTAGACCCACAGCTGATTGAGACATAAGGGTGGACACTCTTGGGGCTGAGAGGTTCGGTGAGGTTGGGTGAGCCAACGCAGACCCTTTCAAGTAATACTGCATGGTACCCATCCCATGGGTCCCAAATCTCCAGGTTCAAGGGCATCTTCCTACGTCGAAAACAGGCATGAGAAACCCAGAAGATGGTACACCGTGTGATCGGGAAAGGTTTCTAAAACGCACCTCATTTCTCATCTCCTTTGCTCGGGTTCGCCATTCCAGCCGATTTACTAGCCATCTCCCTCCTTGGAGAATCAGCACCTTTACCCTCCTGTTCCGTACAGGTTGCAATTTGTCCTGAGGATGAACGGGAAGAGGGGGAACCAATGAGAGACTAGCTCTAGGTGTTGGGACAGGCACAGGTCACTCTATTTTCCCATCAGGAAGAAGAATTAAGCACAAGCTCAGCCTGCCCCCCAGAACCAGAAGAGGGCCTGAAGCAATCCTGCGCTTTTGCGGCCAGCTCCCAAAAAAGCGAGTTGAAAAATGGAGCTCAGGGGCACTGCAATTCACAAACCTGCAGAGTTTTAAATGATACCTCTCGCCCACAAATATATTAAGGGAAGGCAACGAAGAGGCTTTGAAAGCAAGGCAGAATTGCAGGAAACAGATTTCAGGAGGTAGATTCGAATCGCCTTGAAAGCACATGAAAAGCGGCAAAACGTGGACAATGATGCCCTTGGCCAAAAAGGGCGTATGCGTTTTTTCCTGAATATATTCAGGAAAAAACGCATACGCCCTTTTTGGCCAACCAAGCAACCTGGAAAGGCCAATCAGCACTCCAAAGAAGTCTCGCTTCCCAGCGGGCAAAAGGGCCATGCGGAAAAAAGTGTCCAAACCAGAAATGCAGGACCGGCCATGGAGAAATGGGAGCCTTGCTACGCTGATGGGTGGGATGTAAATTGCCAACAGCCACTCTGGAGAAGTGTACGGTGTGTTCTGAAACATCTAAAAAACACAGCTTGGAGAGTATAGGGCACTTCCACTCATGGGCGTATAAATTGGGAAAACTAAAAATCAGCAAGACACAGGCACCCCAAAGTTTAGGGCTGCTCTGTTGACAAGAACCCCCACTTCATTACACCTTAAATATCCTAGGAAAGAGAAAAATGGATAAAGAAGTTGTGGTCCTCATGTACAATGGAATATCACTCAGCCATGAAATCAACGTCATAAGGCTAGTAGCAGCACGATGAGTGGATTTAGGTACGACGATTCTAAGTGAAATAAGTCACACAGAAAAAGACACTTATCATAAGATATCACTTCTACAGGGAATGTAAAAACCGCTACACTTGAACTGAATTACAAAACAGAACAGAGTCACACGTTTAGGAAACACACTACGGCTGCTGAACGGGAAAGGTGAGGTGGGGTGATGCATAAAACAAGGGTTTCAAATTAGCTCAGATACCGTTCCATAAACCCAATATGTAAGAGACAAGACCTATTCCTTGCTCAGTGAACTGGACTCAACACCCCCTATTCACCGCACAAGAATATATCTGACTAGTAAGAATCTTCAAACCTATGTATTGATATCTCTCTGTAAGTGAGTCAAGGGGGTGTAAGCGTCATAAACACAGCCGTGAAAAGCAGCTAAACCCCATTATAAAAATAAATTACTTTTCAAAACCCGTGAAACAAAGACAGTGAAAGAGAGAGAAATTCTTACAAAATTCGTTCAGGGGCTGTGATGCAACCTGGATTGACCATATCTAGACCCACAGCTGATTGAGACATAAGGGTGGACACTCTTGGGGCTGAGAGGTTCGGTGAGGTTGGGTGAGCCAACGCAGACCCTTTCAAGTAATACTGCATGGTACCGATCCCATGGGTCCCAAATCTCCAGGTTCAAGGGCATCTTCCTACGTCGAAAACAGGCATGAGAAACCCAGAAGATGGTACACCGTGTGATCGGGAAAGGTTTCTAAAACGCACCTCATTTCTCATCTCCTTTGCTCGGGTTCGCCATTCCAGCCGATTTACTAGCCATCTCCCTCCTTGGAGAATCAGCACCTTTAACCTCCTGTTCCGTACAGGTTGCAATTTGTCCTGAGGATGAACGGGAAGAGGGGGAACCAATGAGAGACTAGCTCTAGGTGTTGGGACAGGCACAGGTCACTCTATTTTCCCATCAGGAAGAAGAATTAAGCACAAGCTCAGCCTGCCCCCCAGAACCAGAAGAGGGCCTGAAGCAATCCTGCGCTTTTGTGGCCAGCTCCCAAAAAAGCGAGTTGAAAAATGGAGCTCAGGGGCACTGCAATTCACAAACCTGCAGAGTTTTAAATGATACCTCTCGTCCACAAATATATTAAGGGAAGGCAACGAAGAGGCTTTGAAAGCAAGGCAGAATTGCAGGAAACAGATTTCAGGAGGTAGATTCGAATCGCCTTGAAAGCACATGAAAAGCGGCAAAACGTGGAGAATGATGCCCTTGGCCAAAAAGGGCGTATGCGTTTTTTCCTGAATATATTCAGGAAAAAACGCATACGCCCTTTTTGGCCAACCAAGCAACCTGGAAAGGCCAATCAGCGCTCCAAAGAAGTCTCGCTTCCCAGCGGGCAAAAGGGCCATGCGGAAAAAAGTGTCCAAACCAGAAATGCAGGACCGGCCATGGAGAAATGGGAGCCTTGCTACGCTGATGGGTGGGATGTAAATTGCCAACAGCCACTCTGGAGAAGTGTACGGTGTGTTCTGAAACATCTAAAAAACACAGCTTGGAGAGCATAGGGCACTTCCACTCATGGGCGTATAAATTGGGAAAACTAAAAATCAGCAAGACACAGGCACCCCAAAGTTTAGGGCTGCTCTGTTGACAAGAACCCCCACTTCATTACACCTTAAATATCCTAGGAAAGAGAAAAATGGATAAAGAAGTTGGGGTCCTCATGTACAATGGAATATCACTCAGCCATGAAATCAACGTCATAAGGCTAGTAGCAGCACGATGAGTGGATTTAGGTACGACGATTCTAAGTGAAATAAGTCACACAGAAAAAGACACTTATCATAAGATATCACTTCTAGAGGGAATGTAAAAACCGCTACACTTGAACTGAATTACAAAACAGAACAGAGTCACACGTTTAGAAAACACACTACGGCTGCTGAACGGGAAAGGTGAGGTGGGGTGATGCATAAAACAAGGGTTTCAAATTAGCTCAGATACCGTTCCATAAACCCAATATGTAAGAGACAAGACCTATTCTTTTTCAGTGAACTGGACTCAACACCCCCTATTCACCGCACAAGAATATATCTGACTAGGAAGAATCTTCAAACCTATGTATTGATATCTCTCTGTAAGTGAGTCAAGGGGGTGTAAAGCGGCATAAACACAGCCGTGAAAAGCAGCTAAACCCCATTATAAAAATAAATTACTTTTCAAAACCCGTGAAACAAAGACAGTGAAAGAGAGAGAAATTCTTACAAAATTCGTTCAGGGGCTGTGATGCAACCTGGATTGACCATATCTAGACCCACAGCTGATTGAGACATAAGGGTGGACACTCTTGGGGCTGAGAGGTTCGGTGAGGTTGGGTGAGCCAACGCAGACCCTTTCAAGTAATACTGCATGGTACCCATCCCATGGGTCCCAAATCTCCAGGTTCAAGGGCATCTTCCTACGTCGAAAACAGGCATGAGAAACCCAGAAGATGGTACACCGTGTGATCGGGAAAGGTTTCTAAAACGCACCTCATTTCTCATCTCCTTTGCTCGGGTTCGCCATTCCAGCCGATTTACTAGCCATCTCCCTCCTTGGAGAATCAGCACCTTTACCCTCCTGTTCCGTACAGGTTGCAATTTGTCCTGAGGATGAACGGGAAGAGGGGGAACCAATGAGAGACTAGCTCTAGGTGTTGGGACAGGCACAGGTCACTCTATTTTCCCATCAGGAAGAAGAATTAAGCACAAGCTCAGCCTGCCCCCCAGAACCAGAAGAGGGCCTGAAGCAATCCTGCGCTTTTGCGGCCAGGTCCCAAAAAAGCGAGTTGAAAAATGGAGCTCAGGGGCACTGCAATTCACAAACCTGCAGAGTTTTAAATGATACCTCTCGCCCACAAATATATTAAGGGAAGGCAACGAAGAGGCTTTGAAAGCAAGGCAGAATTGCAGGAAAAAGATTTCAGGAGGTAGATTCGAATCGCCTTGAAAGCACATGAAAAGCGGCAAAACGTGGACAATGATGCCCTTGGCCAAAAAGGGCGTATGCGTTTTTTCCTGAATATATTCAGGAAAAAACGCATACGCCCTTTTTGGCCAACCAAGCAACCTGGAAAGGCCAATCAGCACTCCAAAGAAGTCTCGCTTCCCAGCGGGCAAAAGGGCCATGCGGAAAAAAGTGTCCAAACCAGAAATGCAGGACCGGCCATGGAGAAATGGGAGCCTTGCTACGCTGATGGGTGGGATGTAAATTGCCAACAGCCACTCTGGAGAAGTGTACGGTGTGTTCTGAAACATCTAAAAAACACAGCTTGGAGAGCATAGGGCACTTCCACTCATGGGCGTATAAATTGGGAAAACTAAAAATCAGCAAGACACAGGCACCCCAAAGTTTAGGGCTGCTCTGTTGACAAGAACCCCCACTTCATTACACCTTAAATATCCTAGGAAAGAGAAAAATGGATAAAGAAGTTGTGGTCCTCATGTACAATGGAATATCACTCAGCCATGAAATCAACGTCATAAGGCTAGTAGCAGCACGATGAGTGGATTTAGGTACGACGATTCTAAGTGAAATAAGTCACACAGAAAAAGACACTTATCATAAGATATCACTTCTAGAGGGAATGTAAAAACCGCTACACTTGAACTGAATTACAAAACAGAACAGAGTCACACGTTTAGGAAACACACTACGGCTGCTGAACGGGAAAGGTGAGGTGGGGTGATGCATAAAACAAGGGTTTCAAATTAGCTCAGATACCGTTCCATAAACCCAATATGTAAGAGACAAGACCTATTCCTTTTTCAGTGAACTGGACTCAACACCCCCTATTCACCGCACAAGAATATATCTGACTAGTAAGAATCTTCAAACCTATGTATTGATATCTCTCTGTAAGTGAGTCAAGGGGGTGTAAAGCGTCATAAACACAGCCGTGAAAAGCAGCTAAACCCCATTATAAAAATAAATTACTTTTCAAAACCCGTGAAACAAAGACAGTGAAAGAGAGAGAAATTCTTACAAAATTCGTTCAGGGGCTGTGATGCAACCTGGATTGACCATATCTAGACCCACAGCTGATTGAGACATAAGGGTGGACACTCTTGGGGCTGAGAGGTTCGGTGAGGTTGGGTGAGCCAACGCAGACCCTTTCAAGTAATACTGCATGGTACCCATCCCATGGGTCCCAAATCTCCAGGTTCAAGGGCATCTTCCTACGTCAAAAACAGGCATGAGAAACCCAGAAGATGGTACACCGTGTGATCGGGAAAGGTTTCTAAAACGCACCTCATTTCTCATCTCCTTTGCTCGGGTTCGCCATTCCAGCCGATTTACTAGCCATCTCCCTCCTTGGAGAATCAGCACCTTTACCCTCCTGTTCCGTACAGGTTGCAATTTGTCCTGAGGATGAACGGGAAGAGGGGGAACCAATGAGAGACTAGCTCTAGGTGTTGGGACAGGCACAGGTCACTCTATTTTCCCATCAGGAAGAAGAATTAAGCACAAGCTCAGCCTGCCCCCCAGAACCAGAAGAGGGCCTGAAGCAATCCTGCGCTTTTGCGGTCAGCTCCCAAAAAAGCGAGTTGAAAAATGGAGCTCAGGGGCACTGCAATTCACAAACCTGCAGAGTTTTAAATGATACCTCTCGTCCACAAATATATTAAGGGAAGGCAACGAAGAGGCTTTGAAAGCAAGGCAGAATTGCAGGAAACAGATTTCAGGAGGTAGATTCGAATCGCCTTGAAAGCACATGAAAAGCGGCAAAACGTGGACAATGATGCCCTTGGCCAAAAAGGGCGTATGCGTTTTTTCCTGAATATATTCAGGAAAAAACGCATACGCCCTTTTTGGCCAACCAAGCAACCTGGAAAGGCCAATCAGCGCTCCAAAGAAGTCTCGCTTCCCAGCGGGCAAAAGGGCCATGCGGAAAAAAGTGTCCAAACCAGAAATGCAGGACCGGCCATGGAGAAATGGGAGCCTTGCTACGCTGATGGGCGGGATGTAAATTGCCAACAGCCACTCTGGAGAAGTGTACGGTGTGTTCTGAAACATCTAAAAAACACAGCTTGGAGAGCATAGGGCACTTCCACTCATGTGCGTATAAATTGGGAAAACTAAAAATCAGCAAGACACAGGCACCCCAAAGTTTAGGGCTGCTCTGTTGACAAGAACCCCCACTTCATTACACCTTAAATATCCTAGGAAAGAGAAAAATATATAAAGAAGTTGGGGTCCTCATGTACAATGGAATATCACTCAGCCATGAAATCAACGTCATAAGGCTAATAGCAGCACGATGAGTGGATTTAGGTACGACGATTCTAAGTGAAATAAGTCACACAGAAAAAGACACTTATCATAAGATATCACTTCTAGAGGGAATGTAAAAACCGCTACACTTGAACTGAATTACAAAACAGAACAGAGTCACACGTTTAGAAAACACACTATGGCTGCTGAACGGGAAAGGTGAGGTGGGGTGATGCATAAAACAAGGGTTTCAAATTAGCTCAGATACCGTTCCATAAACCCAATATGTAAGAGACAAGACCTATTCCTTTTTCAGTGAACTGGACTCAACACCCCCTATTCACCGCACAAGAATATATCTGACTAGTAAGAATCTTCAAACCTATGTATTGATATCTCTCTGTAAGTGAGTCAAGGGGGTGTAAAGCGGCATAAACACAGCCGTGAAAAGCAGCTAAACCCCATTATAAAAATAAATTACTTTTCAAAACCCGTGAAACAAAGACAGTGAAAGAGAGAGAAATTCTTCCAAAATTCGTTCAGGGGCTGTGATGCAACCTGGATTGACCATATCTAGACCCACAGCTGATTGAGACATCAGGGTGGACACTCTTGGGGCTGAGAGGTTCGGTGAGGTTGGGTGAGCCAACGCAGACCCTTTCAAGTAATACTGCATGGTACCCATCCCATGGGTCCCAAATCTCCAGGTTCAAGGGCATCTTCCTACGTCGAAAACAGGCATGAGAAACCCAGAAGATGGTACACCGTGTGATCGGGAAAGGTTTCTAAAACGCACCTCATTTCTCATCTCCTTTGCTCGGGTTCGCCATTCCAGCCGATTTACTAGCCATCTCCCTCCTTGGAGAATCAGCACCTTTAACCTCCTGTTCCGTACAGGTTGCAATTTGTCCTGAGGATGAACGGGAAGAGGGGGAACCAATGAGAGACTAGCTCTAGGTGTTGGGACAGGCACAGGTCACTCTATTTTCCCATCAGGAAGAAGAATTAAGCACAAGCTCAGCCTGCCCCCCAGAACCAGAAGAGGGCCTGAAGCAATCCTGCGCTTTTGCGGCCAGCTCCCAAAAAAGCGAGTTGAAAAATGGAGCTCAGGGGCACTGCAATTCACAAACCTGCAGAGTTTTAAATGATACCTCTCGTCCACAAATATATTAAGGGAAGGCAACGAAGAGGCTTTGAAAGCAAGGCAGAATTGCAGGAAATAGATTTCAGGAGGTAGATTCGAATCGCCTTGAAAGCACATGAAAAGCGGCAAAACGTGGACAATGATGCCCTTGGCCAAAAAGGGCGTATGCGTTTTTTCCTGAATATATTCAGGAAAAAACGCATACGCCCTTTTTGGCCAACCAAGCAACCTGGAAAGGCCAATCAGCGCTCCAAAGAAGTCTCGCTTCCCAGCGGGCAAAAGGGCCATGCGGAAAAAAGTGTCCAAACCAGAAATGCAGGACCGGCCATGGAGAAATGGGAGCCTTGCTACGCTGATGGGTGGGATGTAAATTGCCAACAGCCACTCTGGAGAAGTGTACGGTGTGTTCTGAAACATCTAAACAACACAGCTTGGAGAGCATAGGGCACTTCCACTCATGGGCGTATAAATTGGGAAAACTAAAAATCAGCAAGACACAGGCACCCCAAAGTTTAGGGCTGCTCTGTTGACAAGAACCCCCACTTCATTACACCTTAAATATCCTAGGAAAAGAAAAATGGATAAAGAAGTTGGGGTCCTCATGTACAATGGAATATCACTCAGCCATGAAATCAACGTCATAAGGCTAATAGCAGCACGATGAGTGGATTTAGGTACGACGATTCTAAGTGAAATAAGTCACACAGAAAAAGACAATTATCATAAGATATCACTTCTAGAGGGAATGTAAAAACCGCTACACTTGAACTGAATTACAAAACAGAACAGAGTCACACGTTTAGAAAACACACTATGGCTGCTGAACGGGAAAGGTGAGGTGGGGTGATGCATAAAACAAGGGTTTCAAATTAGCTCCGATACCGTTCCATAAACCCAATATGTAAGAGACAAGACCTATTCCTTTTTCAGTGAACTGGACTCAACACCCCCTATTCACCGCACAAGAATATATCTGACTAGTAAGAATCTTCAAACCTATGTATTGATATCTCTCTGTAAGTGAGTCAAGGGGGTGGAAAGCGGCATAAACACAGCCGTGAAAAGCAGCTAAACCCCATTATAAAAATAAATTACTTTTCAAAACCCGTAAAACAAAGGCAGTGAAAGAGAGAGAAATTCTTACAAAATTCGTTCAGGGGCTGTGATGCAACCTGGATTGACCATATCTAGACCCACAGCTGATTGAGACATCAGGGTGGACACTCTTGGGGCTGAGAGGTTCGGTGAGGTTGGGTGAGCCAACGCAGACCCTTTCAAGTAATACTGCATGGTACCCATCCCATGGGTCCCAAATCTCCAGGTTCAAGGGCATCTTCCTACGTCGAAAACAGGCATGAGAAACCCAGAAGATGGTACACCGTGTGATCGGGAAAGGTTTCTAAAACGCACCTCATTTCTCATCTCCTTTGCTCGGGTTCGCCATTCCAGCCGATTTACTAGCCATCTCCCTCCTTGGAGAATCAGCACCTTTAACCTCCTGTTCCGTACAGGTTGCAATTTGTCCTGAGGATGAACGGGAAGAGGGGGAACCAATGAGAGACTAGCTCTAGGTGTTGGGACAGGCACAGGTCACTCTATTTTCCCATCAGGAAAAAGAATTAAGCACAAGCTCAGCCTGCCCCCCAGAACCAGAAGAGGGCCTGAAGCAATCCTGCGCTTTTGCGGCCAGCTCCCAAAAAAGCGAGTTGAAAAATGGAGCTCAGGGGCACTGCAATTCACAAACCTGCAGAGTTTTAAATGATACCTCTCGTCCACAAATATATTAAGGGAAGGCAACGAAGAGGATTTGAAAGCAAGGCAGAATTGCAGGAAACAGATTTCAGGAGGTAGATTCGAATCGCATTGAAAGCACAGGAAAAGCGGCAAAACGTGGACAATGATGCCCTTGGCCAAAAAGGGCGTATGCGTTTTTTCCTGAATATATTCAGGAAAAAACGCATACGCCCTTTTTGGCCAACCAAGCAACCTGGAAAGGCCAATCAGCGCTCCAAAGAAGTCTCGCTTCCCAGCGGGCAAAAGGGCCATGCGGAAAAAAGTGTCCAAACCAGAAATGCAGGACCGGCCATGGAGAAATGGGAGCCTTGCTACGCTGATGGGTGGGATGTAAATTGCCAACAGCCACTCTGGAGAAGTGTACGGTGTGTTCTGAAACATCTAAAAAACACAGCTTGGAGAGCAAAGGGCACTTCCACTCATGGGCGTATAAATTGGGAAAACTAAAAATCAGCAAGACACAGGCACCCCAAAGTTTAGGGCTGCTCTGTTGACAAGAACCCCCACTTCATTACACCTTAAATATCCTAGGAAAGCGAAAAATGGATAAAGAAGTGGTGGTCCTCATGTACAATGGAATATCACTCAGCCATGAAATCCACGTCATAAGGCTAGTAGCAGCACGATGAGTGGATTTAGGTACGACGATTCTAAGTGAAATAAGTCACACAGAAAAAGACACTTATCATAAGATATCACTTAGAGAGGGAATGTAAAAACCGCTACACTTGAACTGAATTACAAAACAGAACAGAGTCACACGTTTAGAAAACACACTATGGCTGCTGAACGGGAAAGGTGAGGTGGGGTGATGCATAAAACAAGGGTTTCAAATTAGCTCCGATACCGTTCCATAAACCCAATATGTAAGAGACAAGACCTATTCCTTTTTCAGTGAACTGGACTCAACACCCCCTATTCACCGCACAAGAATATATCTGACTAGTAAAAATCTTCAAACCTATGTATTGATATCTCTCTGTAAGTGAGTCAAGGGGGTGTAAAGCGGCATAAACACAGCCGTGAAAAGCAGCTAAACCCCATTATAAAAATAAATTACTTTTCAAAACCCGTGAAAGAAAGGCAGTGAAAGAGAGAGAAATTCTTACAAAATTCGTTCAGGGGCTGTGATGCAACCTGGATTGACCATATCTAGACCCACAGCTGATTGAGACATAAGGGTGGACACTCTTGGGGCTGAGAGGTTCGGTGAGGTTGGGTGAGCCAACGCACACCCTTTCAAGTAATACTGCATGGTACCCATCCCATGGGTCCCAAATCTCCAGGTTCAAGGGCATCTTCCTACGTCGAAAACAGGCATGAGAAACCCAGAAGATGGTACACCGTGTG
Organism: Balaenoptera acutorostrata; assembly: GCF_949987535.1. Taxonomy (NCBI): domain Eukaryota; kingdom Metazoa; phylum Chordata; class Mammalia; order Artiodactyla; family Balaenopteridae; genus Balaenoptera; species Balaenoptera acutorostrata. The sequence continues at coordinate 59,534 of NW_026645495.1, read as the reverse complement.
ATCGGGAAAGGTTTCTAAAACGCACCTCATTTCTCATCTCCTTTGCTCGGGTTCGCCATTCCAGCCGATTTACTAGCCATCTCCCTCCTTGGAGAATCAGCACCTTTAACCTCCTGTTCCGTACAGGTTGCAATTTGTCCTGAGGATGAACGGGAAGAGGGGGAACCAATGAGAGACTAGCTCTAGGTGTTGGGACAGGCACAGGTCACTCTATTTTCCCATCAGGAAGAAGAATTAAGCACAAGCTCAGCCTGCCCCCCAGAACCAGAAGAGGGCCTGAAGCAATCCTGCGCTTTTGCGGCCAGCTCCCAAAAAAGCGAGTTGAAAAATGGAGCTCAGGGGCACTGCAATTCACAAACCTGCAGAGTTTTAAATGATACCTCTCGTCCACAAATATATTAAGGGAAGGCAACGAAGAGGCTTTGAAAGCAAGGCAGAATTGCAGGAAACAGATTTCAGGAGGTAGATTCGAATCGCATTGAAAGCACAGGAAAAGCGGCAAAACGTGGACAATGATGCCCTTGGCCAAAAAGGGCGTATGCGTTTTTTCCTGAATATATTCAGGAAAAAACGCATACGCCCTTTTTGGCCAACCAAGCAACCTGGAAAGGCCAATCAGCGCTCCAAAGAAGTCTCGCTTCCCAGCGGGCAAAAGGGCCATGCGGAAAAAAGTGTCCAAACCAGAAATGCAGGACCGGCCATGGAGAAATGGGAGCCTTGCTACGCTGATGGGTGGGATGTAAATTGCCAACAGCCACTCTGGAGAAGTGTACGGTGTGTTCTGAAACATCTAAAAAACACAGCTTGGAGAGCATAGGGCACTTCCACTCATGGGCGTATAAATTGGGAAAACTAAAAATCAGCAAGACACAGGCACCCCAAAGTTTAGGGCTGCTCTGTTGACAAGAACCCCCACTTCATTACACCTTAAATATCCTAGGAAAGAGAAAAATGGATAAAGAAGTTGGGGTCCTCATGTACAATGGAATATCACTCAGCCATGAAATCCACGTCATAAGGCTAGTAGCAGCACGATGAGTGGATTTAGGTACGACGATTCTAAGTGAAATAAGTCACACAGAAAAAGACACTTATCATAAGATATCACTTCTAGAGGGAATGTAAAAACCGCTACACTTGAACTGAATTACAAAACAGAACAGAGTCACACGTTTAGGAAACACACTATGGCTGCTGAACGGGAAAGGTGAGGTGGGGTGATGCATAAAACAAGGGTTTCAAATTAGCTCAGATACCGTTCCATAAACCCAATATGTAAGAGACAAGACCTATTCCTTTTTCAGTGAACTGGACTCAACACCCCCTATTCACCGCACAAGAATATATCTGACTAGGAAGAATCTTCAAACCTATGTATTGATATCTCTCTGTAAGTGAGTCAAGGGGGTGTAAAGCGGCATAAACACAGCCGTGAAAAGCAGCTAAACCCCATTATAAAAATAAATTACTTTTCAAAACCCGTGAAACAAAGACAGTGAAAGAGAGAGAAATTCTTCCAAAATTCGTTCAGGGGCTGTGATGCAACCTGGATTGACCATATCTAGACCCACAGCTGATTGAGACATAAGGGTGGACACTCTTGGGGCTGAGAGGTTCGGTGAGGTTGGGTGAGCCAACGCAGACCCTTTCAAGTAATACTGCATGGTACCCATCCCATGGGTCCCAAATCTCCAGGTTCAAGGGCATCTTCCTACGTCGAAAACAGGCATGAGAAACCCAGAAGATGGTACACCGTGTGATCAGGAAAGGTTTCTAAAACGCACCTCATTTCTCATCTCCTTTGCTTGGGTTCGCCATTCCAGCCGATTTACTAGGCATCTCCCTCCTTGGAAAATCAGCACCTTTAACCTCCTGTTCCGTACAGGTTGCAATTTGTCCTGAGGATGAACGGGAAGAGGGGGAACCAATGAGAGACTAGCTCTAGGTGTTGGGACAGGCACAGGTCACTCTATTTTCCCATCAGGAAGAAGAATTAAGCACAAGCTCAGCCTGCCCCCCAGAACCAGAAGAGGGCCTGAAGCAATCCTGCGCTTTTGCGGTCAGCTCCCAAAAAAGCGAGTTGAAAAATGGAGCTCAGGTGCACTGCAATTCACAAACCTGCAGAGTTTTAAATGATACCTCTCGTCCACAAATTTATTAAGGGAAGGCAACGAAGAGGCTTTGAAAGCAAGGCAGAATTGCAGGAAACAGATTTCAGGAAGTAGATTCGAATTGCCTTGAAAGCACATGAAAAGCGGCAAAACGTGGACAATGATGCCCTTGGCCAAAAAGGGCGTATGCGTTTTTTCCTGAATATATTCAGGAAAAAACGCATACGCCCTTTTTGGCCAACCAAGCAACCTGGAAAGGCCAATCAGCGCTCCAAAGAAGTCTCGCTTCCCAGCGGGCAAAAGGGCCATGCGGAAAAAAGTGTCCAAACCAGAAATGCAGGACCGGCCATGGAGAAATGGGAGCCTTGCTACGCTGATGGGTGGGATGTAAATTGCCAACAGCCACTCTGGAGAAGTGTACGGTGTGTTCTGAAACATCTAAAAAACACAGCTTGGAGAGCATAGGGCACTTCCACTCATGGGCGTATAAATTGGGAAAACTAAAAATCAGCAAGACACAGGCACCCCAAAGTTTAGGGCTGCTCTGTTGACAAGAACCCCCACTTCATTACACCTTAAATATCCTAGGAAACAGAAAAATGGATAAAGAAGTTGGGGTCCTCATGTACAATGGAATATCACTCAGCCATGAAATCCACGTCATAAGGCTAGTAGCAGCACGATGAGTGGATTTAGGTACGACGATTCTAAGTGAAATAAGTCACACAGAAAAAGACACTTATCATAAGATATCACTTCTAGAGGGAATGTAAAAACCGTTACACTTGAACTGAATTACAAAACAGAACAGAGTCACACGTTTAGGAAACACACTACGGCTGCTGAACGGGAAAGGTGAGGTGGGGTGATGCATAAAACAAGGGTTTCAAATTAGCTCAGATACCGTTCCATAAACCCAATATGTAAGAGACAAGACCTATTCCTTTTTCAGTGAACTGGACTCAACACCCCCTATTCACCGCACAAGAATATATCTGACTAGGAAGAATCTTCAAACCTATGTATTGATATCTCTCTGTAAGTGAGTCAAGGGGGTGTAAAGCGGCATAAACACAGCCGTGAAAAGCAGGTAAACCCCATTATAAAAATAAATTACTTTTCAAAACCCGTGAAACAAAGACAGTGAAAGAGAGAGAAATTCTTACAAAATTCGTTCAGGGGCTGTGATGCAACCTGGATTGACCATATCTAGACCCACAGCTGATTGAGACATAAGGGTGGACACTCTTGGGGCTGAGAGGTTCGGTGAGGTTGGGTGAGCCAACGCAGACCCTTTCAAGTAATACTGCATGGTACCCATCCCATGGGTCCCAAATCTCCAGGTTCAAGGGCATCTTCCTACGTCGAAAACAGGCATGAGAAACCCAGAAGATGGTACACCGTGTGATCGGGAAAGGTTTCTAAAACGCACCTCATTTCTCATCGCCTTTGCTCGGGTTCGCCATTCCAGCCGATTTACTATCCATCTCCCTCCTTGGAGAATCAGCACCTTTACCCTCCTGTTCCGTACAGGTTGCAATTTGTCCTGAGGATGAACGGGAAGAGGGGGAACGAATGAGAGACTAGCTCTAGGTGTTGGGACAGGCACAGGTCACTCTATTTTCCCATCAGGAAGAAGAATTAAGCACAAGCTCAGCCTGCCCCCCAGAACCAGAAGAGGGCCTGAAGCAATCCTGCGCTTTTGCGGCCAGCTCCCAAAAAAGCGAGTTGAAAAATGGAGCTCAGGGGCACTGCAATTCACAAACCTGCAGAGTTTTAAATGATACCTCTCGTCCACAAATATATTAAGGGAAGGCAACGAAGAGGCTTTGAAAGCAAGGCAGAATTGCAGGAAACAGATTTCAGGAGGTAGATTCGAATCGCCTTGAAAGCACATGAAAAGCGGCAAAACGTGGACAATGATGCCCTTGGCCAAAAAGGGCGTATGCGTTTTTTCCTGAATATATTCAGGAAAAAACGCATACGCCCTTTTTGGCCAAGCAAGCAACCTGGAAAGGCCAATCAGCGCTCCAAAGAAGTCTCGCTTCCCAGCGGGCAAAACGGCCATGCGGAAAAAAGTGTCCAAACCAGAAATGCAGGACCGGCCATGGAGAAATGGGAGCCTTGCTACGCTGATGGGTGGGATGTAAATTGCCAACAGCCACTCTGGAGAAGTGTACGGTGTGTTCTGAAACATCTAAAAAACACAGCTTGGAGAGCATAGGGCACTTCCACTCATGGGCGTATAAATTGGGAAAACTAAAAATCAGCAAGACACAGGCACCCCAAAGTTTAGGGCTGCTCTGTTGACAAGAACCCCCACTTCATTACACCTTCAATATCCTAGGAAAGAGAAAAATGGATAAAGAAGTTGGGGTCCTCATGTACAATGGAATATCACTCAGCCATGAAATCAACGTCATAAGGCTAGTAGCAGCACGATGAGTGGATTTAGGTACGACGATTCTAAGTGAAATAAGTCACACAGAAAAAGACACTTATCATAAGATATCACTTCTAGAGGGAATGTAAAAACCGCTACACTTGAACTGAATTACAAAACAGAACAGAGTCACACGTTTAGAAAACACACTATGGCTGCTGAACGGGAAAGGTGAGGTGGGGTGATGCATAAAACAAGGGTTTCAAATTAGCTCAGATACCGTTCCATAAACCCAATATGTAAGAGACAAGACCTATCCCTTTTTCAGTGAACTGGACTCAACACCCCCTATTCACCGCACAAGAATATATCTGACTAGTAAGAATCTTCAAACCTATGTATTGATATCTCTCTGTAAGTGAGTCAAGGGGGTGTAAAGCGGCATAAACACAGCCGTGAAAAGCAGCTAAACCCCATTATAAAAATAAATTACTTTTCAAAACCCGTGAAACAAAGACAGTGAAAGAGAGAGAAATTCTTACAAAATTCATTCAGGGGCTGTGATCCAACCTGGATTGACCATATCTAGACCCACAGCTGATTGAGACATAAGGGTGGACACTCTTGGGGCTGAGAGGTTCGGTGAGGTTGGGTGAGCCAACGCAGACCCTTTCAAGTAATACTGCATGGTACCCATCCCATGGGTCCCAAATCTCCAGGTTCAAGGGCATCTTCCTACGTCGAAAACAGGCATGAGAAACCCAGAAGATGGTACACCGTGTGATCAGGAAAGGTTTCTAAAACGCACCTCATTTCTCATCTCCTTTGCTTGGGTTCGCCATTCCAGCCGATTTACTAGCCATCTCCCTCCTTGGAGAATCAGCACCTTCAACCTCCTGTTCCGTACAGGTTGCAATTTGTCCTGAGGATGAACGGGAAGAGGGGGAACCAATGAGAGACTAGCTCTAGGTGTTGGGACAGGCACAGGTCACTCTATTTTCCCATCAGGAAGAAGAATTAAGCACAAGCTCAGCCTGCCCCCCAGAACCAGAAGAGGGCCTGAAGCAATCCTGCGCTTTTGCGGTCAGCTCCCAAAAAAGCGAGTAGAAAAATGGAGCTCAGGGGCACTGCAATTCACAAACCTGCAGAGTTTTAAATGATACCTCTCGTCCACAAATTTATTAAGGGAAGGCAACGAAGAGGCTTTGAAAGCAAGGCAGAATTGCAGGAAACAGATTTCAGGAGGTAGATTCGAATCGCCTTGAAAGCACATGAAAAGCGGCAAAACGTGGACAATGATGCCCTTGGCCAAAAAGGGCGTATGCGTTTTTTCCTGAATATATTCAGGAAAAAACGCATACGCCCTTTTTGGCCAACCAAGCAACCTGGAAAGGCCAATCAGCGCTCCAAAGAAGTCTCGCTTCCCAGCGGGCAAAAGGGCCATGCGGAAAAAAGTGTCCAAACCAGAAATGCAGGACCGGCCATGGAGAAATGGGAGCCTTGCTACGCTGATGGGTGGGATGTAAATTGCCAACAGCCACTCTGGAGAAGTGTACGGTGTGTTCTGAAACATCTAAAAAACACAGCTTGGAGAGCATAGGGCACTTCCACTCATGGGCGTATAAATTGGGAAAACTAAAAATCAGCAAGACACAGGCACCCCAAAGTTTAGGGCTGCTCTGTTGACAAGAACCCCCACTTCATTACACCTTAAATATCCTAGGAAAGAGAAAAATGGATAAAGAAGTTGGGGTCCTCATGTACAATGGAATATCACTCAGCCATGAAATCAACGTCATAAGGCTAGTAGCAGCACGATGAGTGGATTTAGGTACGACGATTCTAAGTGAAATAAGTCACACAGAAAAAGACACTTATCATAAGATATCACTTCTAGAGGGAATGTAAAAACCGCTACACTTGAACTGAATTACAAAACAGAAAAGAGTCACACGTTTAGGAAACACACTACAGCTGCTGAACGGGAAAGGTGAGGTGGGGTGATGCATAAAACAAGGGTTTCAAATTAGCTCAGATACCGTTCCATAAACCCAATATGTAAGAGACAAGACCTATTCCTTTTTCAGTGAACTGGACTCAACACCCCCTATTCACCGCACAAGAATATATCTGACTAGGAAGAATCTTCAAACCTATGTATTGATATCTCTCTGTAAGTGAGTCAAGGGGGTGTAAAGCGGCATAAACACAGCCGTGAAAAGCAGGTAAACCCCATTATAAAAATAAATTACATTTCAAAATCCGTGAAACAAAGACAGTGAAAGAGAGAGAAATTCTTACAAAATTCATTCAGGGGCTGTGATGCAACCTGGATTGACCATATCTAGACCCACAGCTGATTGAGACATAAGGGTGGACACTCTTGGGGCTGAGAGGTTCGGTGAGGTTGGGTGAGCCAACGCAGACCCTTTCAAGGAATACTGCATGGTACCCATCCCATGGGTCCCAAATCTCCAGGTTCAAGGGCATCTTCCTACGTCGAAAACAGGCATGAGAAACCCAGAAGATGGTACACCGTGTGATCGGGAAAGGTTTCTAAAACGCACCTCATTTCTCATCTCCTTTGCTTGGGTTCGCCATTCCAGCCGATTTACTAGCCATCTCCCTCCTTGGAGAATCAGCACCTTCAACCTCCTGTTCTGTACAGGTTGCAATTTGTCCTGAGGATGAACGGGAAGAGGGGGAACCAATGAGAGACTAGCTCTAGGTGTTGGGACAGGCACAGGTCACTCTATTTTCCCATCAGGAAGAAGAATTAAGCACAAGCTCAGCCTGCCCCCCAGAACCAGAAGAGGGCCTGAAGCAATCCTGCGCTTTTGCGGTCAGCTCCCAAAAAAGCGAGTTGAAAAATGGAGCTCAGGGGCACTGCAATTCACAAACCTGCAGAGTTTTAAATGATACCTCTCGTCCACAAATTTATTAAGGGAAGGCAACGAAGAGGCTTTGAAAGCAAGGCAGAATTGCAGGAAACAGATTTCAGGAGGTAGATTCGAATCGCCTTGAAAGCACATGAAAAGCGGCAAAACGTGGACAATGATGCCCTTGGCCAAAAAGGGCGTATGCGTTTTTTCCTGAATATATTCAGGAAAAAACGCATACGCCCTTTTTGGCCAACCAAGCAACCTGGAAAGGCCAATCAGCGCTCCAAAGAAGTCTCGCTTCCCAGCGGGCAAAAGGGCCATGCGGAAAAAAGTGTCCAAACCAGAAATGCAGGACCGGCCATGGAGAAATGGGAGCCTTGCTACGCTGATGGGTGGGATGTAAATTGCCAACAGCCACTCTGGAGAAGTGTACGGTGTGTTCTGAAACATCTAAAAAACACAGCTTGGAGAGCATAGGGCACTTCCACTCATGGGCGTATAAATTGGGAAAACTAAAAATCAGCAAGACACAGGCACCCCAAAGTTTAGGGCTGCTCTGTTGACAAGAACCCCCACTTCATTACACCTTAAATATCCTAGGAAAGAGAAAAATGGATAAAGAAGTTGGGGTCCTCATGTACAATGGAATATCACTCAGCCATGAAATCAACGTCATAAGGCTAGTAGCAGCACGATGAGTGGATTTAGGTACGACGATTCTAAGTGAAATAAGTCACACAGAAAAAGACACTTATCATAAGATATCACTTCTAGAGGGAATGTAAAAACCGCTACACTTGAACTGAATTACAAAACAGAACAGAGTCACACGTTTAGGAAACACACTACGGCTGCTGAACGGGAAAGGTGAGGTGGGGTGATGCATAAAACAAGGGTTTCAAATTAGCTCAGATACCGTTCCATAAACCCAATATGTAAGAGACAAGACCTATTCCTTTTTCAGTGAACTGGACTCAACACCCCCTATTCACCGCACAAGAATATATCTGACTAGGAAGAATCTTCAAACCTATGTATTGATATCTCTCTGTAAGTGAGTCAAGGGGGTGTAAAGCGGCATAAACACAGCCGTGAAAAGCAGCTAAACCCCATTATAAAAATAAATTACTTTTCAAAACCCGTGAAACAAAGACAGTGAAAGAGAGAGAAATTCTTCCAAAATTCGTTCAGGGGCTGTGATGCAACCTGGATTGACCATATCTAGACCCACAGCTGATTGAGACATAAGGGTGGACACTCTTGGGGCTGAGAGGTTCGGTGAGGTTGGGTGAGCCAACGCAGACCCTTTCAAGTAATACTGCATGGTACCCATCCCATGGGTCCCAAATCTCCAGGTTCAAGGGCATCTTCCTACGTCGAAAACAGGCATGAGAAACCCAGAAGATGATACACCGTGTGATCGGGAAAGGTTTCTAAAACGCACCTCATTTCTCATCGCCTTTGCTCGGGTTCGCCATTCCAGCCGATTTACTATCCATCTCCCTCCTTGGAGAATCAGCACCTTTAACCTCCTGTTCCGTACAGGTTGCAATTTGTCCTGAGGATGAACGGGAAGAGGGGGAACGAATGAGAGACTATCTCTAGGTGTTGGGACAGGCACAGGTCACTCTATTTTCCCATCAGGAAGAAGAATTAAGCACAAGCTCAGCCTGCCCCCCAGAACCAGAAGAGGGCCTGAAGCAATCCTGCGCTTTTGCGGCCAGCTCCCAAAAAAGCGAGTTGAAAAATGGAGCTCAGGGGCACTGCAATTCACAAACCTGCAGAGTTTTAAATGATACCTCTCGTCCACAAATATATTAAGGGAAGGCAACGAAGAGGCTTTGAAAGCAAGGCAGAATTGCAGGAAACAGATTTCAGGAGGTAGATTCGAATCGCCTTGAAAGCACATGAAAAGCGGCAAAACGTGGACAATGATGCCCTTGGCCAAAAAGGGCGTATGCGTTTTTTCCTGAATATATTCAGGAAAAAACGCATACGCTCTTTTTGGCCAAGCAAGCAACCTGGAAAGGCCAATCAGCGCTCCAAAGAAGTCTCGCTTCCCAGCGGGCAAAACGGCCATGCGGAAAAAAGTGTCCAAACCAGAAATGCAGGACCGGCCATGGAGAAATGGGAGCCTTGCTACGCTGATGGGTGGGATGTAAATTGCCAACAGCCACTCTGGAGAAGTGTACGGTGTGTTCTGAAACATCTAAAAAACACAGCTTGGAGAGCATAGGGCACTTCCACTCATGGGCGTATAAATTGGGAAAACTAAAAATCAGCAAGACACAGGCACCCCAAAGTTTAGGGCTGCTCTGTTGACAAGAACCCCCACTTCATTACACTTTCAATATCCTAGGAAAGAGAAAAATGGATAAAGAAGTTGGGGTCCTCATGTACAATGGAATATCACTCAGCCATGAAATCAACGTCATAAGGCTAGTAGCAGCACGATGAGTGGATTTAGGTACGACGATTCTAAGTGAAATAAGTCACACAGAAAAAGACACTTATCATAAGATATCACTTCTAGAGGGAATGTAAAAACCGCTACACTTGAACTGAATTACAAAACAGAACAGAGTCACACGTTTAGAAAACACACTACGGCTGCTGAACGGGAAAGGTGAGGTGGGGTGATGCATAAAACAAGGGTTTCAAATTAGCTCAGATACCGTTCCATAAACCCAATATGTAAGAGACAAGACCTATCCCTTTTTCAGTGAACTGGACTCAACACCCCCTATTCACCGCACAAGAATATATCTGACTAGTAAGAATCTTCAAACCTATGTATTGATATCTCTCTGTAAGTGAGTCAAGGGGGTGTAAAGCGGCATAAACACAGCCGTGAAAAGCAGCTAAACCCCATTATAAAAATAAATTACTTTTCAAAACCCGTGAAACAAAGACAGTGAAAGAGAGAGAAATTCTTACAAAATTCATTCAGGGGCTGTGATGCAACCTGGATTGACCATATCTAGACCCACAGCTGATTGAGACATAAGGGTGGACACTCTTGGGGCTGAGAGGTTCGGTGAGGTTGGGTGAGCCAACGCAGACCCTTTCAAGGAATACTGCATGGTACCCATCCCATGGGTCCCAAATCTCCAGGTTCAAGGGCATCTTCCTACGTCGAAAACAGGCATGAGAAACCCAGAAGATGGTACACCGTGTGATCGGGAAAGGTTTCTAAAACGCACCTCATTTCTCATCTCCTTTGCTTGGGTTCGCCATTCCAGCCGATTTACTAGCCATCTCCCTCCTTGGAGAATCAGCACCTTCAACCTCCTGTTCTGTACAGGTTGCAATTTGTCCTGAGGATGAACGGGAAGAGGGGGAACCAATGAGAGACTAGCTCTAGGTGTTGGGACAGGCACAGGTCACTCTATTTTCCCATCAGGAAGAAGAATTAAGCACAAGCTCAGCCTGCCCCCCAGAACCAGAAGAGGGCCTGAAGCAATCCTGCGCTTTTGCGGTCAGCTCCCAAAAAAGCGAGTTGAAAAATGGAGCTCAGGGGCACTGCAATTCACAAACCTGCAGAGTTTTAAATGATACCTCTCGTCCACAAATTTATTAAGGGAAGGCAACGAAGAGGCTTTGAAAGCAAGGCAGAATTGCAGGAAACAGATTTCAGGAGGTAGATTCGAATCGCCTTGAAAGCACATGAAAAGCGGCAAAACGTGGACAATGATGCCCTTGGCCAAAAAGGGCGTATGCGTTTTTTCCTGAATATATTCAGGAAAAAACGCATACGCCCTTTTTGGCCAACCAAGCAACCTGGAAAGGCCAATCAGCGCTCCAAAGAAGTCTCGCTTCCCAGCGGGCAAAAGGGCCATGCGGAAAAAAGTGTCCAAACCAGAAATGCAGGACCGGCCATGGAGAAATGGGAGCCTTGCTACGCTGATGGGTGGGATGTAAATTGCCAACAGCCACTCTGGAGAAGTGTACGGTGTGTTCTGAAACATCTAAAAAACACAGCTTGGAGAGCATAGGGCACTTCCACTCATGGGCGTATAAATTGGGAAAACTAAAAATCAGCAAGACACAGGCACCCCAAAGTTTAGGGCTGCTCTGTTGACAAGAACCCCCACTTCATTACACCTTAAATATCCTAGGAAAGAGAAAAATGGATAAAGAAGTTGGGGTCCTCATGTACAATGGAATATCACTCAGCCATGAAATCAACGTCATAAGGCTAGTAGCAGCACGATGAGTGGATTTAGGTACGACGATTCTAAGTGAAATAAGTCACACAGAAAAAGACACTTATCATAAGATATCACTTCTAGAGGGAATGTAAAAACCGCTACACTTGAACTGAATTACAAAACAGAAAAGAGTCACACGTTTAGGAAACACACTACAGCTGCTGAACGGGAAAGGTGAGGTGGGGTGATGCATAAAACAAGGGTTTCAAATTAGCTCAGATACCGTTCCATAAACCCAATATGTAAGAGACAAGACCTATTCCTTTTTCAGTGAACTGGACTCAACACCCCCTATTCACCGCACAAGAATATATCTGACTAGGAAGAATCTTCAAACCTATGTATTGATATCTCTCTGTAAGTGAGTCAAGGGGGTGTAAAGCGGCATAAACACAGCCGTGAAAAGCAGGTAAACCCCATTATAAAAATAAATTACATTTCAAAATCCGTGAAACAAAGACAGTGAAAGAGAGAGAAATTCTTACAAAATTCGTTCAGGGGCTGTGATGCAACCTGGATTGACCATATCTAGACCCACAGCTGATTGAGACATAAGGGTGGACACTCTTGGGGCTGAGAGGTTCGGTGAGGTTGGGTGAGCCAACGCAGACCCTTTCAAGTAATACTGCATGGTACCCATCCCATGGGTCCCAAATCTCCAGGTTCAAGGGCATCTTCCTACGTCGAAAACAGGCATGAGAAACCCAGAAGATGATACACCGTGTGATCGGGAAAGGTTTCTAAAACGCACCTCATTTCTCATCGCCTTTGCTCGGGTTCGCCATTCCAGCCGATTTACTATCCATCTCCCTCCTTGGAGAATCAGCACCTTTAACCTCCTGTTCCGTACAGGTTGCAATTTGTCCTGAGGATGAACGGGAAGAGGGGGAACGAATGAGAGACTAGCTCTAGGTGTTGGGACAGGCACAGGTCACTCTATTTTCCCATCAGGAAGAAGAATTAAGCACAAGCTCAGCCTGCCCCCCAGAACCAGAAGAGGGCCTGAAGCAATCCTGCGCTTTTGCGGCCAGCTCCCAAAAAAGCGAGTTGAAAAATGGAGCTCAGGGGCACTGCAATTCACAAACCTGCAGAGTTTTAAATGATACCTCTCGTCCACAAATATATTAAGGGAAGGCAACGAAGAGGCTTTGAAAGCAAGGCAGAATTGCAGGAAACAGATTTCAGGAGGTAGATTCGAATCGCCTTGAAAGCACATGAAAAGCGGCAAAACGTGGACAATGATGCCCTTGGCCAAAAAGGGCGTATGCGTTTTTTCCTGAATATATTCAGGAAAAAACGCATACACTCTTTTTGGCCAAGCAAGCAACCTGGAAAGGCCAATCAGCGCTCCAAAGAAGTCTCGCTTCCCAGCGGGCAAAACGGCCATGCGGAAAAAAGTGTCCAAACCAGAAATGCAGGACCGGCCATGGAGAAATGGGAGCCTTGCTACGCTGATGGGTGGGATGTAAATTGCCAACAGCCACTCTGGAGAAGTGTACGGTGTGTTCTGAAACATCTAAAAAACACAGCTTGGAGAGCATAGGGCACTTCCACTCATGGGCGTATAAATTGGGAAAACTAAAAATCAGCAAGACACAGGCACCCCAAAGTTTAGGGCTGCTCTGTTGACAAGAACCCCCACTTCATTACACTTTCAATATCCTAGGAAAGAGAAAAATGGATAAAGAAGTTGGGGTCCTCATGTACAATGGAATATCACTCAGCCATGAAATCAACGTCATAAGGCTAGTAGCAGCACGATGAGTGGATTTAGGTACGACGATTCTAAGTGAAATAAGTCACACAGAAAAAGACACTTATCATAAGATATCACTTCTAGAGGGAATGTAAAAACCGCTACACTTGAACTGAATTACAAAACAGAACAGAGTCACACGTTTAGAAAACACACTACGGCTGCTGAACGGGAAAGGTGAGGTGGGGTGATGCATAAAACAAGGGTTTCAAATTAGCTCAGATACCGTTCCATAAACCCAATATGTAAGAGACAAGACCTATCCCTTTTTCAGTGAACTGGACTCAACACCCCCTATTCACCGCACAAGAATATATCTGACTAGTAAGAATCTTCAAACCTATGTATTGATATCTCTCTGTAAGTGAGTCAAGGGGGTGTAAAGCGGCATAAACACAGCCGTGAAAAGCAGCTAAACCCCATTATAAAAATAAATTACTTTTCAAAACCCGTGAAACAAAGACAGTGAAAGAGAGAGAAATTCTTACAAAATTCATTCAGGGGCTGTGATGCAACCTGGATTGACCATATCTAGACCCACAGCTGATTGAGACATAAGGGTGGACACTCTTGGGGCTGAGAGGTTCGGTGAGGTTGGGTGAGCCAACGCAGACCCTTTCAAGGAATACTGCATGGTACCCATCCCATGGGTCCCAAATCTCCAGGTTCAAGGGCATCTTCCTACGTCGAAAACAGGCATGAGAAACCCAGAAGATGGTACACCGTGTGATCGGGAAAGGTTTCTAAAACGCACCTCATTTCTCATCTCCTTTGCTTGGGTTCGCCATTCCAGCCGATTTACTAGCCATCTCCCTCCTTGGAGAATCAGCACCTTCAACCTCCTGTTCTGTACAGGTTGCAATTTGTCCTGAGGATGAACGGGAAGAGGGGGAACCAATGAGAGACTAGCTCTAGGTGTTGGGACAGGCACAGGTCACTCTATTTTCCCATCAGGAAGAAGAATTAAGCACAAGCTCAGCCTGCCCCCCAGAACCAGAAGAGGGCCTGAAGCAATCCTGCGCTTTTGCGGTCAGCTCCCAAAAAAGCGAGTTGAAAAATGGAGCTCAGGGGCACTGCAATTCACAAACCTGCAGAGTTTTAAATGATACCTCTCGTCCACAAATTTATTAAGGGAAGGCAACGAAGAGGCTTTGAAAGCAAGGCAGAATTGCAGGAAACAGATTTCAGGAGGTAGATTCGAATCGCCTTGAAAGCACATGAAAAGCGGCAAAACGTGGACAATGATGCCCTTGGCCAAAAAGGGCGTATGCGTTTTTTCCTGAATATATTCAGGAAAAAACGCATACGCCCTTTTTGGCCAACCAAGCAACCTGGAAAGGCCAATCAGCGCTCCAAAGAAGTCTCGCTTCCCAGCGGGCAAAAGGGCCATGCGGAAAAAAGTGTCCAAACCAGAAATGCAGGACCGGCCATGGAGAAATGGGAGCCTTGCTACGCTGATGGGTGGGATGTAAATTGCCAACAGCCACTCTGGAGAAGTGTACGGTGTGTTCTGAAACATCTAAAAAACACAGCTTGGAGAGCATAGGGCACTTCCACTCATGGGCGTATAAATTGGGAAAACTAAAAATCAGCAAGACACAGGCACCCCAAAGTTTAGGGCTGCTCTGTTGACAAGAACCCCCACTTCATTACACCTTCAATATCCTAGGAAAGAGAAAAATGGATAAAGAAGTTGGGGTCCTCATGTACAATGGAATATCACTCAGCCATGAAATCAACGTCATAAGGCTAGTAGCAGCACGATGAGTGGATTTAGGTACGACGATTCTAAGTGAAATAAGTCACACAGAAAAAGACACTTATCATAAGATATCACTTCTAGAGGGAATGTAAAAACCGCTACACTTGAACTGAATTACAAAACAGAAAAGAGTCACACGTTTAGGAAACACACTACAGCTGCTGAACGGGAAAGGTGAGGTGGGGTGATGCATAAAACAAGGGTTTCAAATTAGCTCAGATACCGTTCCATAAACCCAATATGTAAGAGACAAGACCTATTCCTTTTTCAGTGAACTGGACTCAACACCCCCTATTCACCGCACAAGAATATATCTGACTAGGAAGAATCTTCAAACCTATGTATTGATATCTCTCTGTAAGTGAGTCAAGGGGGTGTAAAGCGGCATAAACACAGCCGTGAAAAGCAGGTAAACCCCATTATAAAAATAAATTACATTTCAAAATCCGTGAAACAAAGACAGTGAAAGAGAGAGAAATTCTTACAAAATTCGTTCAGGGGCTGTGATGCAACCTGGATTGACCATATCTAGACCCACAGCTGATTGAGACATAAGGGTGGACACTCTTGGGGCTGAGAGGTTCGGTGAGGTTGGGTGAGCCAACGCAGACCCTTTCAAGTAATACTGCATGGTACCCATCCCATGGGTCCCAAATCTCCAGGTTCAAGGGCATCTTCCTACGTCGAAAACAGGCATGAGAAACCCAGAAGATGGTACACCGTGTGATCAGGAAAGGTTTCTAAAACGCACCTCATTTCTCATCTCCTTTGCTCGGGTTCGCCATTCCAGCCGATTTACTATCCATCTCCCTCCTTGGAGAATCAGCAACTTTAACCTCCTGTTCCGTACAGGTTGCAATTTGTCCTGAGGATGAACGGGAAGAGGGGGAACCAATGAGAGACTAGCTCTAGGTGTTGGGACAGGCACAGGTCACTCTATTTTCCCATCAGGAAGAAGAATTAAGCACAAGCTCAGCCTGCCCCCCAGAACCAGAAGAGGGCCTGAAGCAATCCTGCGCTTTTGCGGCCAGCTCCCAAAAAAGCGAGTTGAAAAATGGAGCTCAGGGGCACTGCAATTCACAAACCTGCAGAGTTTTAAATGATACCTCTCGTCCACAAATATACTAAGGGAAGGCAACGAAGAGGCTTTGAAAGCAAGGCAGAATTGCAGGAAACAGATTTCAGGAGGTAGATTCGAATCGCCTTGAAAGCACATGAAAAGCGGCAAAACGTGGACAATGATGCCCTTGGCCAAAAAGGGCGTATGCGTTTTTTCCTGAATATATTCAGGAAAAAACGCATACGCCCTTTTTGGCCAACCAAGCAACCTGGAAAGGCCAATCAGCGCTCCAAAGAAGTCTCGCTTCCCAGCGGGCAAAAGGGCCATGCGGAAAAAAGTGTCCAAACCAGAAATGCAGGACCGGCCATGGAGAAATGGGAGCCTTGCTACGCTGATGGGTGGGATGTAAATTGCCAACAGCCACTCTGGAGAAGTGTACGGTGTGTTCTGAAACATCTAAAAAACACAGCTTGGAGAGCATAGGGCACTTCCACTCATGGGCGTATAAATTGGGAAAACTAAAAATCAGCAAGACACAGGCACCCCAAAGTTTAGGGCTGCTCTGTTGACAAGAACCCCCACTTCATTACACCTTCAATATCCTAGGAAAGAGAAAAATGGATAAAGAAGTTGGGGTCCTCATGTACAATGGAATATCACTCAGCCATGAAATCAACGTCATAAGGCTAGTAGCAGCACGATGAGTGGATTTAGGTACGACGATTCTAAGTGAAATAAGTCACACAGAAAAAGACACTTATCATAAGATATCACTTCTAGAGGGAATGTAAAAACCGCTACACTTGAACTGAATTACAAAATAGAACAGAGTCACACGTTTAGGAAACACACTACGGCTGCTGAACGGGAAAGGTGAGGTGGGGTGATGCATAAAACAAGGGTTTCAAATTAGCTCAGATACCGTTCCATAAACCCAATATGTAAGAGACAAGACCTATTCCTTTTTCAGTGAACTGGACTCAACACCCCCTATTCACCGCACAAGAATATATCTGACTAGGAAGAATCTTCAAACCTATGTATTGATATCTCTCTGTAAGTGAGTCAAGGGGGTGTAAAGCGGCATAAACACAGCCGTGAAAAGCAGCTAAACCCCATTATAAAAATAAATTACTTTTCAAAACCCGTGAAACAAAGACAGTGAAAGAGAGAGAAATTCTTCCAAAATTCGTTCAGGGGCTGTGATGCAACCTGGATTGACCATATCTAGACCCACAGCTGATTGAGACATCAGGGTGGACACTCTTGGGGCTGAGAGGTTCGGTGAGGTTGGGTGAGCCAACGCAGACCCTTTCAAGTAATACTGCATGGTACCCATCCCATGGGTCCCAAATCTCCAGGTTCAAGGGCATCTTCCTACGTCGAAAACAGGCATGAGAAACCCAGAAGATGGTACACCGTGTGATCGGGAAAGGTTTCTAAAACGCACCTCATTTCTCATCGCCTTTGCTCGGGTTCGCCATTCCAGCCGATTTACTATCCATCTCCCTCCTTGGAGAATCAGCACCTTTAACCTCCTGTTCCGTACAGGTTGCAATTTGTCCTGAGGATGAACGGGAAGAGGGGGAACGAATGAGAGACTAGCTCTAGGTGTTGGGACAGGCACAGGTCACTCTATTTTCCCATCAGGAAGAAGAATTAAGCACAAGCTCAGCCTGCCCCCCAGAACCAGAAGAGGGCCTGAAGCAATCCTGCGCTTTTGCGGCCAGCTCCCAAAAAAGCGAGTTGAAAAATGGAGCTCAGGGGCACTGCAATTCACAAACCTGCAGAGTTTTAAATGATACCTCTCGTCCACAAATATATTAAGGGAAGGCAACGAAGAGGCTTTGAAAGCAAGGCAGAATTGCAGGAAACAGATTTCAGGAGGTAGATTCGAATCGCCTTGAAAGCACATGAAAAGCGGCAAAACGTGGACAATGATGCCCTTGGCCAAAAAGGGCGTATGCGTTTTTTCCTGAATATATTCAGGAAAAAACGCATACGCTCTTTTTGGCCAAGCAAGCAACCTGGAAAGGCCAATCAGCGCTCCAAAGAAGTCTCGCTTCCCAGCGGGCAAAACGGCCATGCGGAAAAAAGTGTCCAAACCAGAAATGCAGGACCGGCCATGGAGAAATGGGAGCCTTGCTACGCTGATGGGTGGGATGTAAATTGCCAACAGCCACTCTGGAGAAGTGTACGGTGTGTTCTGAAACATCTAAAAAACACAGCTTGGAGAGCATAGGGCACTTCCACTCATGGGCGTATAAATTGGGAAAACTAAAAATCAGCAAGACACAGGCACCCCAAAGTTTAGGGCTGCTCTGTTGACAAGAACCCCCACTTCATTACACCTTCAATATCCTAGGAAAGAGAAAAATGGATAAAGAAGTTGGGGTCCTCATGTACAATGGAATATCACTCAGCCATGAAATCAACGTCATAAGGCTAGTAGCAGCACGATGAGTGGATTTAGGTACGACGATTCTAAGTGAAATAAGTCACACAGAAAAAGACACTTATCATAAGATATCACTTCTAGAGGGAATGTAAAAACCGCTACACTTGAACTGAATTACAAAATAGAACAGAGTCACACGTTTAGGAAACACACTACGGCTGCTGAACGGGAAAGGTGAGGTGGGGTGATGCATAAAACAAGGGTTTCAAATTAGCTCAGATACCGTTCCATAAACCCAATATGTAAGAGACAAGACCTATTCCTTTTTCAGTGAACTGGACTCAACACCCCCTATTCACCGCACAAGAATATATCTGACTAGGAAGAATCTTCAAACCTATGTATTGATATCTCTCTGTAAGTGAGTCAAGGGGGTGTAAAGCGGCATAAACACAGCCGTGAAAAGCAGCTAAACCCCATTATAAAAATAAATTACTTTTCAAAACCCGTGAAACAAAGACAGTGAAAGAGAGAGAAATTCTTCCAAAATTCGTTCAGGGGCTGTGATGCAACCTGGATTGACCATATCTAGACCCACAGCTGATTGAGACATCAGGGTGGACACTCTTGGGGCTGAGAGGTTCGGTGAGGTTGGGTGAGCCAACGCAGACCCTTTCAAGTAATACTGCATGGTACCCATCCCATGGGTCCCAAATCTCCAGGTTCAAGGGCATCTTCCTACGTCGAAAACAGGCATGAGAAACCCAGAAGATGGTACACCGTGTGATCGGGAAAGGTTTCTAAAACGCACCTCATTTCTCATCGCCTTTGCTCGGGTTCGCCATTCCAGCCGATTTACTATCCATCTCCCTCCTTGGAGAATCAGCACCTTTAACCTCCTGTTCCGTACAGGTTGCAATTTGTCCTGAGGATGAACGGGAAGAGGGGGAACGAATGAGAGACTAGCTCTAGGTGTTGGGACAGGCACAGGTCACTCTATTTTCCCATCAGGAAGAAGAATTAAGCACAAGCTCAGCCTGCCCCCCAGAACCAGAAGAGGGCCTGAAGCAATCCTGCGCTTTTGCGGCCAGCTCCCAAAAAAGCGAGTTGAAAAATGGAGCTCAGGGGCACTGCAATTCACAAACCTGCAGAGTTTTAAATGATACCTCTCGTCCACAAATATATTAAGGGAAGGCAACGAAGAGGCTTTGAAAGCAAGGCAGAATTGCAGGAAACAGATTTCAGGAGGTAGATTCGAATCGCCTTGAAAGCACATGAAAAGCGGCAAAACGTGGACAATGATGCCCTTGGCCAAAAAGGGCGTATGCGTTTTTTCCTGAATATATTCAGGAAAAAACGCATACGCTCTTTTTGGCCAAGCAAGCAACCTGGAAAGGCCAATCAGCGCTCCAAAGAAGTCTCGCTTCCCAGCGGGCAAAAGGGCCATGCGGAAAAAAGTGTCCAAACCAGAAATGCAGGACCGGCCATGGAGAAATGGGAGCCTTGCTACGCTGATGGGTGGGATGTAAATTGCCAACAGCCACTCTGGAGAAGTGTACGGTGTGTTCTGAAACATCTAAAAAACACAGCTTGGAGAGCATAGGGCACTTCCACTCATGGGCGTATAAATTGGGAAAACTAAAAATCAGCAAGACACAGGCACCCCAAAGTTTAGGGCTGCTCTGTTGACAAGAACCCCCACTTCATTACACCTTCAATATCCTAGGAAAGAGAAAAATGGATAAAGAAGTTGGGGTCCTCATGTACAATGGAATATCACTCAGCCATGAAATCAACGTCATAAGGCTAGTAGCAGCACGATGAGTGGATTTAGGTACGACGATTCTAAGTGAAATAAGTCACACAGAAAAAGACACTTATCATAAGATATCACTTCTAGAGGGAATGTAAAAACCGCTACACTTGAACTGAATTACAAAACAGAACAGAGTCACACGTTTAGAAAACACACTACGGCTGCTGAACGGGAAAGGTGAGGTGGGGTGATGCATAAAACAAGGGTTTCAAATTAGCTCAGATACCGTTCCATAAACCCAATATGTAAGAGACAAGACCTATCCCTTTTTCAGTGAACTGGACTCAACACCCCCTATTCACCGCACAAGAATATATCTGACTAGTAAGAATCTTCAAACCTATGTATTGATATCTCTCTGTAAGTGAGTCAAGGGGGTGTAAAGCGGCATAAACACAGCCGTGAAAAGCAGCTAAACCCCATTATAAAAATAAATTACTTTTCAAAACCCGTGAAACAAAGACAGTGAAAGAGAGAGAAATTCTTACAAAATTCATTCAGGGGCTGTGATGCAACCTGGATTGACCATATCTAGACCCACAGCTGATTGAGACATAAGGGTGGACACTCTTGGGGCTGAGAGGTTCGGTGAGGTTGGGTGAGCCAACGCAGACCCTTTCAAGGAATACTGCATGGTACCCATCCATGGGTCCCAAATCTCCAGGTTCAAGGGCATCTTCCTACGTCGAAAACAGGCATGAGAAACCCAGAAGATGGTACACCGTGTGATCGGGAAAGGTTTCTAAAACGCACCTCATTTCTCATCTCTTTGCTCGGGTTCGCCATTCCAGCCGATTTACTAGCCATCTCCTCCTTGGAGAATCAGCACCTTTAACCTCCTGTTCCGTACAGGTTGCAATTTGTCCTGAGGATGAACGGGAAGAGGGGGAACCAATGAGAGACTAGCTCTAGGTGTTGGGACAGGCACAGGTCACTCTATTTTCCATCAGGAAGAAGAATTAAGCACAAGCTCAGCCTGCCCCCAGAACCAGAAGAGGGCCTGAAGCAATCCTGCGCTTTTGCGGTCAGCTCCCAAAAAAGCGAGTTGAAAAATGGAGCTCAGGGGCACTGCAATTCACAAACCTGCAGAGTTTTAAATGATACCTCTCGTCCACAAATTTATTAAGGGAAGGCAACGAAGAGGCTTTGAAAGCAAGGCAGAATTGCAGGAAACAGATTTCAGGAGGTAGATTCGAATCGCCTTGAAAGCACATGAAAAGCGGCAAAACGTGGACAATGATGCCCTTGGCCAAAAAGGGCGTATGCGTTTTTTCCTGAATATATTCAGGAAAAAACGCATACGCCCTTTTTGGCCAACCAAGCAACCTGGAAAGGCCAATCAGCGCTCCAAAGAAGTCTCGCTTCCCAGCGGGCAAAAGGGCCATGCGGAAAAAAGTGTCCAAACCAGAAATGCAGGACCGGCCATGGAGAAATGGGAGCCTTGCTACGCTGATGGGTGGGATGTAAATTGCCAACAGCCACTCTGGAGAAGTGTACGGTGTGTTCTGAAACATCTAAAAAACACAGCTTGGAGAGCATAGGGCACTTCCACTCATGGGCGTATAAATTGGGAAAACTAAAAATCAGCAAGACACAGGCACCCCAAAGTTTAGGGCTGCTCTGTTGACAAGAACCCCCACTTCATTACACCTTAAATATCCTAGGAAAGAGAAAAATGGATAAAGAAGTTGGGGTCCTCATGTACAATGGAATATCACTCAGCCATGAAATCAACGTCATAAGGCTAGTAGCAGCACGATGAGTGGATTTAGGTACGACGATTCTAAGTGAAATAAGTCACACAGAAAAAGACACTTATCATAAGATATCACTTCTAGAGGGAATGTAAAAACCGCTACACTTGAACTGAATTACAAAACAGAAAAGAGTCACACGTTTAGGAAACACACTACAGCTGCTGAACGGGAAAGGTGAGGTGGGGTGATGCATAAAACAAGGGTTTCAAATTAGCTCAGATACCGTTCCATAAACCCAATATGTAAGAGACAAGACCTATTCCTTTTTCAGTGAACTGGACTCAACACCCCCTATTCACCGCACAAGAATATATCTGACTAGGAAGAATCTTCAAACCTATGTATTGATATCTCTCTGTAAGTGAGTCAAGGGGGTGTAAAGCGGCATAAACACAGCCGTGAAAAGCAGGTAAACCCCATTATAAAAATAAATTACATTTCAAAATCCGTGAAACAAAGACAGTGAAAGAGAGAGAAATTCTTACAAAATTCGTTCAGGGGCTGTGATGCAACCTGGATTGACCATATCTAGACCCACAGCTGATTGAGACATAAGGGTGGACACTCTTGGGGCTGAGAGGTTCGGTGAGGTTGGGTGAGCCAACGCAGACCCTTTCAAGTAATACTGCATGGTACCCATCCCATGGGTCCCAAATCTCCAGGTTCAAGGGCATCTTCCTACGTCGAAAACAGGCATGAGAAACCCAGAAGATGGTACACCGTGTGATCAGGAAAGGTTTCTAAAACGCACCTCATTTCTCATCTCCTTTGCTCGGGTTTGCCATTCCAGCCGATTTACTATCCATCTCCCTCCTTGGAGAATCAGCAACTTTAACCTCCTGTTCCGTACAGGTTGCAATTTGTCCTGAGGATGAACGGGAAGAGGGGGAACCAATGAGAGACTAGCTCTAGGTGTTGGGACAGGCACAGGTCACTCTATTTTCCCATCAGGAAGAAGAATTAAGCACAAGCTCAGCCTGCCCCCCAGAACCAGAAGAGGGCCTGAAGCAATCCTGCGCTTTTGCGGCCAGCTCCCAAAAAAGCGAGTTGAAAAATGGAGCTCAGGGGCACTGTAATTCACAAACCTGCAGAGTTTTACATGATACCTCTCGTCCACAATTATATTAAGGGAAGGCAACGAAGAGGCTTTGAAAGCAAGGCAGAATTGCAGGAAACAGATTTCAGGAGGTAGATTCGAATCGCCTTGAAAGCACATGAAAAGCGGCAAAACGTGGACAATGATGCCCTTGGCCAAAAAGGGCGTATGCGTTTTTTCCTGAATATATTCAGGAAAAAACGCATACGCCCTTTTTGGCCAACCAAGCAACCTGGAAAGGCCAATCAGCGCTCCAAAGAAGTCTCGCTTCCCAGCGGGCAAAAGGGCCATGCGGAAAAAAGTGTCCAAACCAGAAATGCAGGACCGGCCATGGAGAAATGGGAGCCTTGCTACGCTGATGGGTGGGATGTAAATTGCCAACAGCCACTCTGGAGAAGTGTACGGTGTGTTCTGAAACATCTAAAAAACACAGCTTGGAGAGCATAGGGCACTTCCACTCATGGGCGTATAAATTGGGAAAACTAAAAATCAGCAAGACACAGGCACCCCAAAGTTTAGGGCTGCTCTGTTGACAAGAACCGCCACTTCATTACACCTTAAATATCCTAGGAAAGAGAAAAATGGATAAAGAATTTGTAGTCCTAATGTACAATGGAATATCACGCAGCCATGAAATCAACGTCATAAGGCTAGTAGCAGCACGATGAGTGGATTTAGGTACGACGATTCTAAGTGAAATAAGTCACACAGAAAAAGACACTTATCATAAGATATCACTTCTAGAGGGAATGTAAAAACCGCTACACTTGAACTGAATTACAAAACAGAACAGAGTCACACATTTAGAAAACACACTATGGCTGCTGAACGGGAAAGGTGAGGTGGGGTGATGCATAAAACAAGGGTTTCAAATTAGCTCAGATACCGTTCCATAAACCCAATATGTAAGAGACAAGACCTATCCCTTTTTCAGTGAACTGGACTCAACACCCCCTATTCACCGCACAAGAATATATCTGACTAGTAAGAATCTTCAAACCTATGTATTGATATCTCTCTGTAAGTGAGTCAAGGGGGTGTAAAGCGGCATAAACACAGCCGTGAAAAGCAGCTAAACGCCATTATAAAAATAAATTACTTTTCAAAACCCGTGAAAGAAAGACAGTGAAAGAGAGAGAAATTCTTACAAAATTCGTTCAGGGGCTGTGATGCAACCTGGATTGACCATATCTAGACCCACAGCTGATTGAGACATAAGGGTGGACACTCTTGGGGCTGAGAGGTTCGGTGAGGTTGGGTGAGCCAACGCAGACCCTTTCAAGTAATACTGCATGGTACCCATCCCATGGGTCCCAAATCTCCAGGTTCAAGGGCATCTTCCTACGTCGAAAACAGGCATGAGAAACCCAGAAGATGGTACACCGTGTGATCGGGAAAGGTTTCTAAAACGCACCTCATTTCTCATCGCCTTTGCTCGGGTTCGCCATTCCAGCCGATTTACTATCCATCTCCCTCCTTGGAGAATCAGCACCTTTAACCTCCTGTTCCGTACAGGTTGCAATTTGTCCTGAGGATGAACGGGAAGAGGGGGAACGAATGAGAGACTAGCTCTAGGTGTTGGGACAGGCACAGGTCACTCTATTTTCCCATCAGGAAGAAGAATTAAGCACAAGCTCAGCCTGCCCCCCAGAACCAGAAGAGGGCCTGAAGCAATCCTGCGCTTTTGCGGCCAGCTCCCAAAAAAGCGAGTTGAAAAATGGAGCTCAGGGGCACTGCAATTCACAAACCTGCAGAGTTTTAAATGATACCTCTCGTCCACAAATATATTAAGGGAAGGCAACGAAGAGGCTTTGAAAGCAAGGCAGAATTGCAGGAAACAGATTTCAGGAGGTAGATTCGAATCGCCTTGAAAGCACATGAAAAGCGGCAAAACGTGGACAATGATGCCCTTGGCCAAAAAGGGCGTATGCGTTTTTTCCTGAATATATTCAGGAAAAAACGCATACGCTCTTTTTGGCCAAGCAAGCAACCTGGAAAGGCCAATCAGCGCTCCAAAGAAGTCTCGCTTCCCAGCGGGCAAAACGGCCATGCGGAAAAAAGTGTCCAAACCAGAAATGCAGGACCGGCCATGGAGAAATGGGAGCCTTGCTACGCTGATGGGTGGGATGTAAATTGCCAACAGCCACTCTGGAGAAGTGTACGGTGTGTTCTGAAACATCTAAAAAACACAGCTTGGAGAGCATAGGGCACTTCCACTCATGGGCGTATAAATTGGGAAAACTAAAAATCAGCAAGACACAGGCACCCCAAAGTTTAGGGCTGCTCTGTTGACAAGAACCCCCACTTCATTACACCTTCAATATCCTAGGAAAGAGAAAAATGGATAAAGAAGTTGGGGTCCTCATGTACAATGGAATATCACTCAGCCATGAAATCAACGTCATAAGGCTAGTAGCAGCACGATGAGTGGATTTAGGTACGACGATTCTAAGTGAAATAAGTCACACAGATAAAGACACTTATCATAAGATATCACTTCTAGAGGGAATGTAAAAACCGCTACACTTGAACTGAATTACAAAACAGAACAGAGTCACACGTTTAGAAAACACACTACGGCTGCTGAACGGGAAAGGTGAGGTGGGGTGATGCATAAAACAAGGGTTTCAAATTAGCTCAGATACCGTTCCATAAACCCAATATGTAAGAGACAAGACCTATCCCTTTTTCAGTGAACTGGACTCAACACCCCCTATTCACCGCACAAGAATATATCTGACTAGTAAGAATCTTCAAACCTATGTATTGATATCTCTCTGTAAGTGAGTCAAGGGGGTGTAAAGCGGCATAAACACAGCCGTGAAAAGCAGCTAAACCCCATTATAAAAATAAATTACTTTTCAAAACCCGTGAAAGAAAGATAGTGAAAGAGAGAGAAATTCTTACAAAATTCGTTCAGGGGCTGTGATGCAACCTGGATTGACCATATCTAGACCCACAGCTGATTGAGACATAAGGGTGGACACTCTTGGGGCTGAGAGGTTCGGTGAGGTTGGGTGAGCCAACGCAGACCCTTTCAAGTAATACTGCATGGTACCCATCCCATGGGTCCCAAATCTCCAGGTTCAAGGGCATCTTCCTACGTCGAAAACAGGCATGAGAAACCCAGAAGATGGTACACCGTGTGATCGGGAAAGGTTTCTAAAACGCACCTCATTTCTCATCTCCTTTGCTTGGGTTCGCCATTCCAGCCGATTTACTAGCCATCTCCCTCCTTGGAGAATCAGCACCTTTAACCTCCTGTTCCGTACAGGTTGCAATTTGTCCTGAGGATGAACGGGAAGAGGGGGAACCAATGAGAGACTAGCTCTAGGTGTTGGGACAGGCACAGGTCACTCTATTTTCCCATCAGGAAGAAGAATTAAGCACAAGCTCAGCCTGCCCCCCAGAACCAGAAGAGGGCCTGAAGCAATCCTGCGCTTTTGCGGTCAGCTCCCAAAAAAGCGAGTTGAAAAATGGAGCTCAGGGGCACTGCAATTCACAAACCTGCAGAGTTTTAAATGATACCTCTCGTCCACAAATTTATTAAGGGAAGGCAACGAAGAGGCTTTGAAAGCAAGGCAGAATTGCAGGAAACAGATTTCAGGAGGTAGATTCGAATCGCCTTGAAAGCACATGAAAAGCGGCAAAACGTGGACAATGATGCCCTTGGCCAAAAAGGGCGTATGCGTTTTTTCCTGAATATATTCAGGAAAAAACGCATACGCCCTTTTTGGCCAACCAAGCAACCTGGAAAGGCCAATCAGCGCTCCAAAGAAGTCTCGCTTCCCAGCGGGCAAAAGGGCCATGCGGAAAAAAGTGTCCAAACCAGAAATGCAGGACCGGCCATGGAGAAATGGGAGCCTTGCTACGCTGATGGGTGGGATGTAAATTGCCAACAGCCACTCTGGAGAAGTGTACGGTGTGTTCTGAAACATCTAAAAAACACAGCTTGGAGAGCATAGGGCACTTCCACTCATGGGCGTATAAATTGGGAAAACTAAAAATCAGCAAGACACAGGCACCCCAAAGTTTAGGGCTGCTCTGTTGACAAGAACCCCCACTTCATTACACCTTAAATATCCTAGGAAAGAGAAAAATGGATAAAGAAGTTGGGGTCCTCATGTACAATGGAATATCACTCAGCCATGAAATCAACGTCATAAGGCTAGTAGCAGCACGATGAGTGGATTTAGGTACGACGATTCTAAGTGAAATAAGTCACACAGAAAAAGACACTTATCATAAGATATCACTTCTAGAGGGAATGTAAAAACCGCTACACTTGAACTGAATTACAAAACAGAAAAGAGTCACACGTTTAGGAAACACACTACAGCTGCTGAACGGGAAAGGTGAGGTGGGGTGATGCATAAAACAAGGGTTTCAAATTAGCTCAGATACCGTTCCATAAACCCAATATGTAAGAGACAAGACCTATTCCTTTTTCAGTGAACTGGACTCAACACCCCCTATTCACCGCACAAGAATATATCTGACTAGGAAGAATCTTCAAACCTATGTATTGATATCTCTCTGTAAGTGAGTCAAGGGGGTGTAAAGCGGCATAAACACAGCCGTGAAAAGCAGGTAAACCCCATTATAAAAATAAATTACATTTCAAAATCCGTGAAACAAAGACAGTGAAAGAGAGAGAAATTCTTACAAAATTCGTTCAGGGGCTGTGATGCAACCTGGATTGACCATATCTAGACCCACAGCTGATTGAGACATAAGGGTGGACACTCTTGGGGCTGAGAGGTTCGGTGAGGTTGGGTGAGCCAACGCAGACCCTTTCAAGTAATACTGCATGGTACCCATCCCATGGGTCCCAAATCTCCAGGTTCAAGGGCATCTTCCTACGTCGAAAACAGGCATGAGAAACCCAGAAGATGGTACACCGTGTGATCAGGAAAGGTTTCTAAAACGCACCTCATTTCTCATCTCCTTTGCTCGGGTTCGCCATTCCAGCCGATTTACTATCCATCTCCCTCCTTGGAGAATCAGCAACTTTAACCTCCTGTTCCGTACAGGTTGCAATTTGTCCTGAGGATGAACGGGAAGAGGGGGAACCAATGAGAGACTAGCTCTAGGTGTTGGGACAGGCACAGGTCACTCTATTTTCCCATCAGGAAGAAGAATTAAGCACAAGCTCAGCCTGCCCCCCAGAACCAGAAGAGGGCCTGAAGCAATCCTGCGCTTTTGCGGCCAGCTCCCAAAAAAGCGAGTTGAAAAATGGAGCTCAGGGGCACTGTAATTCACAAACCTGCAGAGTTTTACATGATACCTCTCGTCCACAATTATATTAAGGGAAGGCAACGAAGAGGCTTTGAAAGCAAGGCAGAATTGCAGGAAACAGATTTCAGGAGGTAGATTCGAATCGCCTTGAAAGCACATGAAAAGCGGCAAAACGTGGACAATGATGCCCTTGGCCAAAAAGGGCGTATGCGTTTTTTCCTGAATATATTCAGGAAAAAACGCATACGCCCTTTTTGGCCAACCAAGCAACCTGGAAAGGCCAATCAGCGCTCCAAAGAAGTCTCGCTTCCCAGCGGGCAAAAGGGCCATGCGGAAAAAAGTGTCCAAACCAGAAATGCAGGACCGGCCATGGAGAAATGGGAGCCTTGCTACGCTGATGGGTGGGATGTAAATTGCCAACAGCCACTCTGGAGAAGTGTACGGTGTGTTCTGAAACATCTAAAAAACACAGCTTGGAGAGCATAGGGCACTTCCACTCATGGGCGTATAAATTGGGAAAACTAAAAATCAGCAAGACACAGGCACCCCAAAGTTTAGGGCTGCTCTGTTGACAAGAACCCCCACTTCATTACACCTTAAATATCCTAGGAAAGAGAAAAATGGATAAAGAAGTTGTGGTCCTCATGTACAATGGAATATCACTCAGCCATGAAATCCACGTCATAAGGCTAGTAGCAGCACGATGAGTGGATTTAGGTACGACGATTCTAAGTGAAATAAGTCACACAGAAAACGACACTTATCATAAGATATCAATTCTAGAGGGAATGTAAAAACCGCTACACTTGAACTGAATTACAAAACAGAACAGAGTCACACGTTTAGAAAACACACTATGGCTGCTGAACGGGAAAGGTGAGGTGGGGTGATGCATAAAACAAGGGTTTCAAATTAGCTCAGATACCGTTCCATAAACCCAATATGTTAGAGACAAGACCTATCCCTTTTTCAGTGAACTGGACTCAACACCCCCTATTCACCGCACAAGAATATATCTGACTAGTAAGAATCTTCAAACCTATGTATTGATATCTCTCTGTAAGTGAGTCAAGGGGGTGTAAAGCGGCATAAACACAGCCGTGAAAAGCAGCTAAACCCCATTATAAAAATAAATTACTTTTCAAAACCCGTGAAACAAAGACAGTGAAAGAGAGAGAAATTCTTCCAAAATTCGTTCAGGGGCTGTGATGCAACCTGGATTGACCATATCTAGAGCCACAGCTGATTGAGACATAAGGGTGGACACTCTTGGGGCTGAGAGGTTCGGTGAGGTTGGGTGAGCCAACGCAGACCCTTTCAAGTAATACTGCATGGTACCCATCCCATGGGTCCCAAATCTCCAGGTTCAAGGGCATCTTCCTACGTCGAAAACAGGCATGAGAAACCCAGAAGATGGTACACCGTGTGATCGGGAAAGGTTTCTAAAACGCACCTCATTTCTCATCTCCTTTGCTCGGGTTCGCCATTCCAGCCGATTTACTAGCCATCTCCCTCCTTGGAGAATCAGCACCTTTAACCTCCTGTTCCGTACAGGTTGCAATTTGTCCTGAGGATGAACGGGAAGAGGGGGAACCAATGAGAGACTAGCTCTAGGTGTTGGGACAGGCACAGGTCACTCTATTTTCCCATCAGGAAGAAGAATTAAGCACAAGCTCAGCCTGCCCCCCAGAACCAGAAGAGGGCCTGAAGCAATCCTGCGCTTTTGCGGCCAGCTCCCAAAAAAGCGAGTTGAAAAATGGAGCTCAGGGGCACTGCAATTCACAAACCTGCAGAGTTTTAAATGATACCTCTCGTCCACAAATATATTAAGGGAAGGCAACGAAGAGGCTTTGAAAGCAAGGCAGAATTGCAGGAAACAGATTTCAGGAGGTAGATTCGAATAGCCTTGAAAGCACATGAAAAGCAGCAAAACGTGGACAATGATGCCCTTGGCCAAAAAGGGCGTATGCGTTTTTTCCTGAATATATTCAGGAAAAAACGCATACGCCCTTTTTGGCCAACCAAGCAACCTGGAAAGGCCAATCAGCGCTCCAAAGAAGTCTCGCTTCCCAGCGGGCAAAAGGGCCATGCGGAAAAAAGTGTCCAAACCAGAAATGCAGGACCGGCCATGGAGAAATGGGAGCCTTGCTACGCTGATGGGAGGGATGTAAATTGCCAACAGCCACTCTGGAGAAGTGTACGGTGTGTTCTGAAACATCTAAAAAACACAGCTTGGAGAGCATAGGGCACTTCCACTCATGGGCGTATAAATTGGGAAAACTAAAAATCAGCAAGACACAGGCACCCCAAAGTTTAGGGCTGCTCTGTTGACAAGAACCCCCACTTCATTACACCTTAAATATCCTAGGAAAGAGAAAAATGGATAAAGAAGTTGTGGTCCTCATGTACAATGGAATATCACTCAGCCATGAAATCCACGTCATAAGGCTAGTAGCAGAACGATGAGTGGATTTAGGTACGACGATTCTAAGTGAAATAAATCACACAGAAAAGACACTTATCATAAGATATCACTTAGAGAGGGAATGTAAAAACCGCTACACTTGAACTGAATTGCAAAACAGAACAGAGTCACACGTTTAGGAAACACACTATGGCTGCTGAACGGGAAAGGTGAGGTGGGGTGATGCATAAAACAAGGGTTTCAAATTAGCTCCGATACCGTTCCATAAACCCAATATGTAAGAGACAAGACCTATTCCTTTTTCAGTGAACTGGACTCAACACCCCCTATTCACCGCACAAGAATATATCTGACTAGTAAGAATCTTCAAACCTATGTATTGATATCTCTCCGTAAGTGAGTCAAGGGGGTGTAAAGCGGCATAAACACAGCCGTGAAAAGCAGCTAAACCCCATTATAAAAATAAATTACTTTTCAAAACCCGTGAAACAAAGACAGTGAAAGAGAGAGAAATTCTTACAAAATTCGTTCAGGGGCTGTGATGCAACCTGGATTGACCATATCTAGACCCACAGCTGATTGAGACATAAGGGTGGACACTCTTGGGGCTGAGAGGTTCGGTGAGGTTGGGTGAGCCAACGCAGACCCTTTCAAGTAATACTGCATGGTACCCATCCCATGGGTCCCAAATCTCCAGGTTCAAGGGCATCTTCCTACGTCGAAAACAGGCATGAGAAACCCAGAAGATGGTACACCGTGTGATCGGGAAAGGTTTCTAAAACGCACCTCATTTCTCATCTCCTTTGCTCGGGTTCGCCATTCCAGGCGATTTACTAGCCATCTTCCTCCTTGGAGAATCAGCACCTTTAACCTCCTGTACCGTACAGGTTGCAATTTGTCCTGAGGATGAACGGGAAGAGGGGGAACCAATGAGAGACTAGCTCTAGGTGTTGGGACAGGCACAGGTCACTCTATTTTCCCATCAGGAAGAAGAATTAAGCACAAGCTCAGCCTGCCCCCCAGAACCAGAAGAGGGCCTGAAGCAATCCTGCGCTTTGGCGGCCAGCTCCCAAAAAAGCGAGTTGAAAAATGGAGCTCAGGGGCACTGCAATTCACAAACCTGCAGAGTTTTAAATGATACCTCTCGTCCACAAATATATTAAGGGAAGGCAACGAAGAGGCTTTGAAAGCAAGGCAGAATTGCAGGAAACAGATTTCAGGAGGTAGATTCGAATCGCCTTGAAAGCACATGAAAAGCGGCAAAACGTGGACAATGATGCCCTTGGCCAAAAAGGGCGTATGCGTTTTTTCCTGAATATATTCAGGAAAAAACGCATACGCCCTTTTTGGCCAACCAAGCAACCTGGAAAGGCCAATCAGCGCTCCAAAGAAGTCTCGCTTCCCAGCGGGCAAAACGGCCATGCGGAAAAAAGTGTCCAAACCAGAAATGCAGGACCGGCCATGGAGAAATGGGAGCCTTGCTACGCTGATGGGTGGGATGTAAATTGCCAACAGCCACTCTGGAGAAGTGTACGGTGTGTTCTGAAACATCTAAAAAACACAGCTTGGAGAGCATAGGGCACTTCCACTCATGGGCGTATAAATTGGGAAAACTAAAAATCAGCAAGACACAGGCACCCCAAAGTTTAGGGCTGCTCTGTTGACAAGAACCCCCACTTCATTACAGCTTAAATATCCTAGGAAAGCGAAAAATGGATAAAGAAGTTGTGGTCCTCATGTACAATGGAATATCACTCAGCCATGAAATCAACGTCATAAGGCTAGTAGCAGCACGATGAGTGGATTTAGGTACGACGATTCTAAGTGAAATAAGTCACACAGAAAAAGACACTTATCCTAAGATATCACTTAGAGAGGGAATGTAAAAACCGCTACACTTGAACTGATTTACAAAACAGAACAGAGTCACACGTTTAGGAAACACACTATGGCTGCTGAACGGGAAAGGTGAGGTGGGGTGATGCATAAAACAAGGGTTTCAAATTAGCTCCGATACCGTTCCATAAACCCAATATGTAAGAGACAAGACCTATTCCTTTTTCAGTGAACTGGACTCAACACCCCCTATTCACCGCACAAGAATATATCTGACTAGTAAGAATCTTCAAACCTATGTATTGATATCTCTCCGTAAGTGAGTCAAGGGTGTGTAAAGCGGCAGAAACACAGCCGTGAAAAGCCGCTAAACCACATTATAAAAATAAATTACTTTTCAAAACCCGTGAAACAAAGACAGTGAAAGAGAGAGAAATTCTTACAAAATTCGTTCAGGGGCTGTGATGCAACCTGGATTGACCATATCTAGACCCACAGCTGATTGAGACATAAGGGTGGACACTCTTGGGGCTGAGAGGTTCGGTGAGGTTGGGTGAGCCAACGCAGACCCTTTCAAGTAATACTGCATGGTACCCATCCCATGGGTCCCAAATCTCCAGGTTCAAGGGCATCTTCCTACGTCGAAAACAGGCATGAGAAACCCAGAAGATGGTACACCGTGTGATCGGGAAAGGTTTCTAAAACGCACCTCATTTCTCATCTCCTTTGCTCGGGTTCTCCATTCCAGCCGATTTACTAGCCATCTCCCTCCTTGGAGAATCAGCACCTTTAACCTCCTGTTCCGTACAGGTTGCAATTTGTCCTGAGGATGAAGGGGAAGAGGGGGAACCAATGAGAGACTAGCTCTAGGTGTTGGGACAGGCACAGGTCACTCTATTTTCCCTTCAGGAAGAAGAATTAAGCACAAGCTCAGCCTGCCCCCCAGAACCAGAAGAGGGCCTGAAGCAATCCTGCGCTTTTGCGGCCAGCTCCCAAAAAAGCGAGTTGAAAAATGGAGCTCAGGGGCACTGCAATTCACAAACCTGCAGAGTTTTAAATGATACCTCTCGTCCACAAATATATTAAGGGAAGGCAACGAAGAGGCTTTGAAAGCAAGGCAGAATTGCAGGAAACAGATTTCAGGAGGTAGATTCGAATAGCCTTGAAAGCACATGAAAAGCGGCAAAACGTGGACAATGATGCCCTTGGCCAAAAAGGGCGTATGCGTTTATTCCTGAATATATTCAGGAAAAAACGCATACGCCCTTTTTGGCCAACCAAGCAACCTGGAAAGGCCAATCAGCGCTCCAAAGAAGTCTCGCTTCCCAGCGGGCAAAAGGGCCATGCGGAAAAAAGTGTCCAAACCAGAAATGCAGGACCGGCCATGGAGAAATGGGAGCCTTGCTACGCTGATGGGAGGGATGTAAATTGCCAACAGCCACTCTGGAGAAGTGTACGGTGTGTTCTGAAACATCTAAAAAACACAGCTTGGAGAGCATAGGGCACTTCCACTCATGGGCGTATAAATTGGGAAAACTAAAAATCAGCAAGACACAGGCACCCCAAAGTTTAGGGCTGCTCTGTTGACAAGAACCCCCACTTCATTACACCTTAAATATCCTAGGAAAGAGAAAAATGGATAAAGAAGTTGTGGTCCTCATGTACAATGGAATATCACTCAGCCATGAAATCCACGTCATAAGGCTAGTAGCAGAACGATGAGTGGATTTAGGTACGACGATTCTAAGTGAAATAAATCACACAGAAAAGACACTTATCATAAGATATCACTTAGAGAGGGAATGTAAAAACCGCTACACTTGAACTGAATTGCAAAACAGAACAGAGTCACACGTTTAGGAAACACACTATGGCTGCTGAACGGGAAAGGTGAGGTGGGGTGATGCATAAAACAAGGGTTTCAAATTAGCTCCGATACCGTTCCATAAACCCAATATGTAAGAGACAAGACCTATTCCTTTTTCAGTGAACTGGACTCAACACCCCCTATTCACCGCACAAGAATATATCTGACTAGTAAGAATCTTCAAACCTATGTATTGATATCTCTCCGTAAGTGAGTCAAGGGGGTGTAAAGCGGCATAAACACAGCCGTGAAAAGCAGCTAAACCCCATTATAAAAATAAATTACTTTTCAAAACCCGTGAAACAAAGACAGTGAAAGAGAGAGAAATTCTTACAAAATTCGTTCAGGGGCTGTGATGCAACCTGGATTGACCATATCTAGACCCACAGCTGATTGAGACATAAGGGTGGACACTCTTGGGGCTGAGAGGTTCGGTGAGGTTGGGTGAGCCAACGCAGACCCTTTCAAGTAATACTGCATGGTACCCATCCCATGGGTCCCAAATCTCCAGGTTCAAGGGCATCTTCCTACGTCGAAAACAGGCATGAGAAACCCAGAAGATGGTACACCGTGTGATCGGGAAAGGTTTCTAAAACGCACCTCATTTCTCATCTCCTTTGCTCGGGTTCGCCATTCCAGCCGATTTACTAGCCATCTCCCTCCTTGGAGAATCAGCACCTTTACCCTCCTGTTCCGTACAGGTTGCAATTTGTCCTGAGGATGAACGGGAAGAGGGGGAACCAATGAGAGACTAGCTCTAGGTGTTGGGACAGGCACAGGTCACTCTATTTTCCCATCACGAAGAAGAATTAAGCACAAGCTCAGCCTTCCCCCCAGAACCAGAAGAGGGCCTGAAGCAATCCTGCGCTTTGGCGGCCAGCTCCCAAAAAAGCGAGTTGAAAAATGGAGCTCAGGGGCACTGCAATTCACAAACCTGCAGAGTTTTAAATGATACCTCTCGTCCACAAATATACTAAGGGAAGGCAACGAAGAGGCTTTGAAAGCAAGGCAGAATTGCAGGAAACAGATTTCAGGAGGTAGATTCGAATCGCCTTGAAAGCACATGAAAAGCGGCAAAACGTGGACAATGATGCCCTTGGCCAAAAAGGGCGTATGCGTTTTTTCCTGAATATATTCAGGAAAAAACGCATACGCCCTTTTTGGCCAACCAAGCAACCTGGAAAGGCCAATCAGCGCTCCAAAGAAGTCTCGCTTCCCAGCGGGCAAAAGGGCCATGCGGAAAAAAGTGTCCAAACCAGAAATGCAGGACCGGCCATGGAGAAATGGGAGCCTTGCTACGCTGATGGGTGGGATGTAAATTGCCAACAGCCACTCTGGAGAAGTCTACGGTGTGTTCTGAAACATCTAAAAAACACAGCTTGGAGAGCATAGGGCACTTCCACTCATGGGCGTATAAATTGGGAAAACTAAAAATCAGCAAGACACAGGCACCCCAAAGTTTAGGGCTGCTCTGTTGACAAGAACCCCCACTTCATTACAGCTTAAATATCCTAGGAAAGCGAAAAATGGATAAAGAAGTTGTGGTCCTCATGTACAATGGAATGTCACTCAGCCATGAAATCAACGTCATAAGGCTAGTAGCAGCACGATGAGTGGATTTAGGTACGACGATTCTAAGTGAAATAAGTCACACAGAAAAAGACACTTATCCTAAGATATCACTTAGAGAGGGAATGTAAAAACCGCTACACTTGAACTGATTTACAAAACAGAACAGAGTCACACGTTTAGGAAACACACTATGGCTGCTGAACGGGAAAGGTGAGGTGGGGTGATGCATAAAACAAGGGTTTCAAATTAGCTCCGATACCGTTCCATAAACCCAATATGTAAGAGACAAGACCTATTCCTTTTTCAGTGAACTGGACTCAACACCCCCTATTCACCGCACAAGAATATATCTGACTAGTAAGAATCTTCAAACCTATGTATTGATATCTCTCCGTAAGTGAGTCAAGGGTGTGTAAAGCGGCATAAACACAGCCGTGAACAGCCGCTAAACCCCATTATAAAAATAAATTACTTTTCAAAACCCGTGAAACAAAGACAGTGAAAGAGAGAGAAATTCTTACAAAATACGTTCAGGGGCTGTGATGCAACCTGGATTGACCATATCTAGACCCACAGCTGATTGAGACATAAGGGTGGACACTCTTGGGGCTGAGAGGTTCGGTGAGGTTGGGTGAGCCAACGCAGACCCTTTCAAGTAATACTGCATGGTACCCATCCCATGGGTCCCAAATCTCCAGGTTCAAGGGCATCTTCCTACGTCGAAAACAGGCATGAGAAACCCAGAAGATGGTACACCGTGTGATCGGGAAAGGTTTCTAAAACGCACCTCATTTCTCATCTCCTTTGCTCGGGTTCGCCATTCCAGCCGATTTACTAGCCATCTCCCTCCTTGGAGAATCAGCACCTTTAACCTCCTGTTCCGTACAGGTTGCAATTTGTCCTGAGGATGAAGGGGAAGAGGGGGAACCAATGAGAGACTAGCTCTAGGTGTTGGGACAGGCACAGGTCACTCTATTTTCCCATCAGGAAGAAGAATTAAGCACAAGCTCAGCCTGCCCCCCAGAACCAGAAGGGCCTGAAGCAATCCTGCGCTTTTGCGGCCAGCTCCCAAAAAAGCGAGTTGAAAAATGGAGCTCAGGGGCACTGCAATTCACAAACCTGCAGAGTTTTAAATGATACCTCTCGTCCACAAATATATTAAGGGAAGGCAACGAAGAGGCTTTGAAAGCAAGGCAGAATTGCAGGAAACAGATTTCAGGAGGTAGATTCGAATCGCCTTGAAAGCACATGAAAAGCGGCCAAACGTGGACAATGATGCCCTTGGCCAAAAAGGGCGTATGCGTTTTTTCCTGAATATATTCAGGAAAAAACGCATACGCCCTTTTTGGCCAACCAAGCAACCTGGAAAGGCCAATCAGCGCTCCAAAGAAGTCTCGCTTCCCAGCGGGCAAAAGGGCCATGCGGAAAAAAGTGTCCAAACCAGAAATGCAGGACCGGCCATGGAGAAATGGGAGCCTTGCTACGCTGATGGGTGGGATGTAAATTGCCAACAGCCACTCTGGAGAAGTGTACGGTGTGTTCTGAAACATCTAAAAAACACAGCTTGGAGAGCATAGGGCACTTCCACTCATGGGCGTATAAATTGGGAAAACTAAAAATCAGCAAGACACAGGCACCCCAAAGTTTAGGGCTGCTCTGTTGACAAGAACCCCCACTTCATTACACCTTAAATATCCTAGGAAAGAGAAAAATGGATAAAGAAGTTGGGGTCCTCATGTACAATGGAATATCACTCAGCCATGAAATCAACGTCATAAGGCTAGTAGCAGCACGATGAGTGGATTTAGGTACGACGATTCTAAGTGAAATAAGTCACACAGAAAAAGACACTTATCATAAGATATCACTTCTAGAGGGAATGTAAAAACCGCTACACTTGAACTGAATTACAAAACAGAACAGAGTCACACGTTTAGGAAACACACTACGGCTGCTGAACGGGAAAGGTGAGGTGGGGTGATGCATAAAACAAGGGTTTCAAATTAGCTCAGATACCGTTCCATAAACCCAATATGTAAGAGACAAGACCTATTCCTTGCTCAGTGAACTGGACTCATCACCCCCTATTCACCGCACAAGAATATATCTGACTAGTAAGAATCTTCAAACCTATGTATTGATATCTCTCTGTAAGTGAGTCAAGGGGGTGTAAAGCGGCATAAACACAGCCGTGAAAAGCAGCTAAACCCCATTATAAAAATAAATTACTTTTCAAAACCCGTGAAACAAAGACAGTGAAAGAGAGAGAAATTCTTACAAAATTCGTTCAGGGGCTGTGATGCAACCTGGATTGACCATATCTAGACCCACAGCTGATTTAGACATAAGGGTGGACACTCTTGGGGCTGAGAGGTTCGGTGAGGTTGGGTGAGCCAACGCAGACCCTTTCAAGTAATACTGCATGGTACCCATCCCATGGGTCCCAAATCTCCAGGTTCAAGGGCATCTTCCTATGTCGAAAACAGGCATGAGAAACCCAGAAGATGGTACACCGTGTGATCGGGAAAGGTTTCTAAAACGCACCTCATTTCTCATCTCCTTTGCTCGGGTTCGCCATTCCAGCCGATTTACTAGACATCTCCCTCCTTGGAGAATCAGCACCTTTAACCTCCTGTTCCGTACAGGTTGCAATTTGTCCTGAGGATGAACGGGAAGAGGGGGAACCAATGAGAGACTAGCTCTAGGTGTTGGGACAGGCACAGGTCACTCTATTTTCCCATCAGGAAGAAGAATTAAGCACAAGCTCAGCCTGCCCCCCAGAACCAGAAGAGGGCCTGAAGCAATCCTGCGCTTTTGCGGCCAGCTCCCAAAAAAGCGAGTTGAAAAATGGAGCTCAGGGGCACTGCAATTCACAAACCTGCAGAGTTTTAAATGATACCTCTCGTCCACAAATATATTAAGGGAAGGCAACGAAGAGGCTTTGAAAGCAAGGCAGAATTGCAGGAAACAGATTTCAGGAGGTAGATTCGAATCGCCTTGAAAGCACATGAAAAGCGGCAAAACGTGGACAATGATGCCCTTGGCCAAAAAGGGCGTATGCGTTTTTTCCGGAATATATTCAGGAAAAAACGCATACGCCCTTTTTGGCCAACCAAGCAACCTGGAAAGGCCAATCAGCACTCCAAAGAAGTTTCGCTTCCCAGCGGGCAAAAGGGCCATGCGGAAAAAACGTGTCCAAACCAGAAATGCAGGACCGGCCATGGAGAAATGGGAGCCTTGCTACGCTGATGGGTGGGATGTAAATTGCCAACAGCCACTCTGGAGAAGTGTACGGTGTGTTCTGAAACATCTAAAAAACACAGCTTGGAGAGCATAGGGCACTTCCACTCATGGCCGTATAAATTGGGAAAACTAAAAATCAGCAAGACACAGGCACCCCAAAGTTTAGGGCTGCTCTGTTGACAAGAACCCCCACTTCATTACACCTTAAATATCCTAGGAAAGAGAAAAATGGATAAAGAATTTGTGGTCCTCATGTACAATGGAATATCACTCAGCCATGAAATCAACGTCATAAGGCTAGTAGCAGCACGATGAGTGGATTTAGGTACGACGATTCTAAGTGAAATAAGTCACACAGAAAAAGACACTTATCGTAAGATATCACTTCTAGAGGGAATGTAAAAACCGCTACACTTGAACTGAATTACAAAACAGAACAGAGTCACACGTTTAGGAAACACACTATGGCTGCTGAACGGGAAAGGTGAGGTGGGGTGATGCATAAAACAAGGGTTTCAAATTAGCTCAGATACCGTTCCATAAACCCAATATGTAAGAGACAAGACCTATTCCTTTTTCAGTGACCTGGACTCAACACCCCCTATTCACCGCACAAGAATATATCTGACTAGTAAGAATCTTCAAACCTATGTATTGATATCTCTTTGTAAGTGACTCAAGGGGGTGTAAAGCGGCATAAACACAGCCGTTAAAAGCAGCTAAACCCCATTATAAAAATAAATTACTTTTCAAAACCCGTGAAACAAAGACAATGAAAGAGAGAGAAATTCTTACAAAATTCGTTCAGGGGCTGTGATGCAACCTGGATTGACCATATCTAGACCCACAGCTGATTGAGACATAAGGGTGGACACTCTTGGGGCTGAGAGGTTCGGTGAGGTTGGGTGAGCCAACGCAGACCCTTTCAAGTAATACTGCATGGTACCCATCCCATGGGTCCCAAATCTCCAGGTTCAAGGGCATCTTCCTACGTCGAAAACAGGCATGAGAAACCCAGAAGATGGTACACCGTGTGATCGGGAAAGGTTTCTAAAACGCACCTCATTTCTCATCTCCTTTGCTCGGGTTCGCCATTCCAGCCGATTTACTAGCCATCTCCCTCCTTGGAGAATCAGCACCTTTAACCTCCTGTTCCGTACAGGTTGCAATTTGTCCTGAGGATGAACGGGAAGAGGGGGAACCAATGAGAGACTAGCTCCAGGTGTTGGGACAGGCACAGGTCACTCTATTTTCCCATCAGGAAGAAGAATTAAGCACAAACTCAGCCTGCCCCCCAGAACCAGAAGAGGGCCTGAAGCAATCCTGCGCTTTTGCGGCCAGCTCCCAAAAAAGCGAGTTGAAAAATGGAGCTCAGGGGCACTGCAATTCACAAACCTGCAGAGTTTTAAATGATACCTCTCGTCCACAAATATATTAAGGGAAGGCAACGAAGAGGCTTTGAAAGCAAGGCAGAATTGCAGGAAACAGATTTCAGGAGGTAGATTCGAATCGCCTTGAAAGCACATGAAAAGCGGCAAAACGTGGACAATGATGCCCTTGGCCAAAAAGGGCGTATGCGTTTTTTCCTGAATATATTCAGGAAAAAACGCATACGCCCTTTTTGGCCAACCAAGCAACCTGGAAAGGCCAATCAGCGCTCCAAAGAAGTCTCGCTTCCCAGCGGGCAAAACGGCCATGCGGAAAAAAGTGTCCAAACCAGAAATGCAGGACCGGCCATGGAGAAATGGGAGCCTTGCTACGCTGATGGGTGGGATGTAAATTGCCAACAGCCACTCTGGAGAAGTGTACGGTGTGTTCTGAAACATCTAAAAAACACAGCTTGGAGAGCATAGGGCACTTCCACTCATGGGCGTATAAATTGGGAAAACTAAAAATCAGCAAGACACAGGCACCCCAAAGTTTAGGGCTGCTCTGTTGACAAGAACCCCCACTTCATTACACCTTAAATATCCTAGGAAAGAGAAAAATGGATAAAGAAGTTGTGGTCCTCATGTACAATGGAATATCACTCAGCCATGAAATCCACGTCATAAGGCTAGTAGCAGCACGATGAGTGGATTTAGGTACGACGATTCTAAGTGAAATAAGTCACACAGAAAACGACACTTATCATAAGATATCAATTCTAGAGGGAATGTAAAAACCGCTACACTTGAACTGAATTACAAAACAGAACAGAGTCACACGTTTAGAAAACACACTATGGCTTCTGAACGGGAAAGGTGAGGTGGGGTGATGCATAAAACAAGGGTTTCAAATTAGCTCAGATACCGTTCCATAAACCCAATATGTAAGAGACAAGACCTATTCCTTGCTCAGTGAACTGGACTCAACACCCCCTATTCACCGCACAAGAATATATCTGACTAGTAAGAATCTTCAAACCTATGTATTGATATCTCTCTGTAAGTGAGTCAAGGGGGTGTAAAGCGGCATAAACACAGCCGTGAAAAGCAGCTAAACCCCATTATAAAAATAAATTACTTTTCAAAACCCGTGAAACAAAGACAGTGAAAGAGAGAGAAATTCTTACAAAATTCGTTCAGGGGCTGTGATGCAACCTGGATTGACCATATCTAGACCCACAGCTGATTGAGACATAAGGGTGGACACTCTTGGGGCTGAGAGGTTCGGTGAGGTTGGGTGAGCCAACGCAGACCCTTTCAAGTAATACTGCATGGTACCCATCCCATGGGTCCCAAATCTCCAGGTTCAAGGGCATCTTCCTACGTCGAAAACAGGCATGAGAAACCCAGAAGATGGTACACCGTGTGATCGGGAAAGGTTTCTAAAACGCACCTCATTTCTCATCTCCTTTGCTCGGGTTCGCCATTCCAGCCGATTTACTAGCCATCTCCCTCCTTGGAGAATCAGCACCTTTACCCTCCTGTTCCGTACAGGTTGCAATTTGTCCTGAGGATGAACGGGAAGAGGGGGAACCAATGAGAGACTAGCTCTAGGTGTTGGGACAGGCACAGGTCACTCTATTTTCCCATCAGGAAGAAGAATTAAGCACAAGCTCAGCCTGCCCCCCAGAACCAGAAGAGGGCCTGAAGCAATCCTGCGCTTTTGCGGCCAGCTCCCAAAAAAGCGAGTTGAAAAATGGAGCTCAGGGGCACTGCAATTCACAAACCTGCAGAGTTTTAAATGATACCTCTCGTCCACAAATATATTAAGGGAAGGCAACGAAGGGCTTTGAAAGCAAGGCAGAATTGCAGGAAACAGATTTCAGGAGGTAGATTCGAATCGCCTTGAAAGCACATGAAAAGCGGCAAAACGTGGACAATGATGCCCTTGGCCAAAAAGGGCGTATGCGTTTTTTCCTGAATATATTCAGGAAAAAACGCATACGCCCTTTTTGGCCAACCAAGCAACCTGGAAAGGCCAATCAGCGCTCCAAAGAAGTCTCGCTTCCCAGCGGGCAAAAGGGCCATGCGGAAAAAAGTGTCCAAACCAGAAATGCAGGACCGGCCATGGAGAAATGGGAGCCTTGCTACGCTGATGGGTGGGATGTAAATTGCCAACAGCCACTCTGGAGAAGTGTACGGTGTGTTCTGAAACATCTAAAAAACACAGCTTGGAGAGCATAGGGCACTTCCACTCATGGGCGTATAAATTGGGAAAACTAAAAATCAGCAAGACACAGGCACCCCAAAGTTTAGGGCTGCTCTGTTGACAAGAACCCCCACTTCATTACACCTTAAATATCCTAGGAAAGAGAAAAATGGATAAAGAAGTTGGGGTCCTCATGTACAATGGAATATCACTCAGCCATGAAATCCACGTCATAAGGCTAGTAGCAGCACGATGAGTGGATTTAGGTACGACGATTCTAAGTGAAATAAGTCACACAGAAAAAGACACTTATCATAAGATATCACTTCTAGAGGGAATGTAAAAACCGCTACACTTGAACTGAATTACAAAACAGAACAGAGTCACACGTTTAGGAAACACTCTACGGCTGCTGAACGGGAAAGGTGAGGTGGGGTGATGCATAAAACAAGGGTTTCAAATTAGCTCAGATACCGTTCCATAAACCCAATATGTAAGAGACAAGACCTATTCCTTTTTCAGTGAACTGGACTCAACACCCCCTATTCACCGCACAAGAATATATCTGACTAGTAAGAATCTTCAAACCTATGTATTGATATCTCTCTGTAAGTGAGTCAAGGGG
Organism: Balaenoptera acutorostrata; assembly: GCF_949987535.1. Taxonomy (NCBI): domain Eukaryota; kingdom Metazoa; phylum Chordata; class Mammalia; order Artiodactyla; family Balaenopteridae; genus Balaenoptera; species Balaenoptera acutorostrata. The sequence goes on along the minus strand of NW_026645495.1, from coordinate 15,920 downwards.
GTGTAAAGCGGCATAAACACAGCCGTGAAAAGCAGCTAAACCCCATTATAAAAATAAATTACTTTTCAAAACCCGTGAAACAAAGACAGTGAAAGAGAGAGAAATTCTTACAAAATTCGTTCAGGGGCTGTGATGCAACCTGGATTGACCATATCTAGACCCACAGCTGATTGAGACATAAGGGTGGACACTCTTGGGGCTGAGAGGTTCGGTGAGGTTGGGTGAGCCAACGCAGACCCTTTCAAGTAATACTGCATGGTACCCATCCCATGGGTCCCAAATCTCCAGGTTCAAGGGCATCTTCCTACGTCGAAAACAGGCATGAGAAACCCAGAAGATGGTACACCGTGTGATCGGGAAAGGTTTCTAAAACGCACCTCATTTCTCATCTCCTTTGCTCGGGTTCGCCATTCCAGCCGATTTACTAGCCATCTCCCCCCTTGGAGAATCAGCACCTTTACCCTCCTGTTCCGTACAGGTTGCAATTTGTCCTGAGGATGAACGGGAAGAGGGGGAACCAATGAGAGACTAGCTCTAGGTGTTGGGACAGGCACAGGTCACTCTATTTTCCCATCAGGAAGAAGAATTAAGCACAAGCTCAGCCTGCCCCCCAGAACCAGAAGAGGGCCTGAAGCAATCCTGCGCTTTTGCGGCCAGGTCCCAAAAAAGCGAGTTGAAAAATGGAGCTCAGGGGCACTGCAATTCACAAACCTGCAGAGTTTTAAATGATACCTCTCGTCCACAAATATATTAAGGGAAGGCAACGAAGAGGCTTTGAAAGCAAGGCAGAATTGCAGGAAACAGATTTCAGGAGGTAGATTCGAATCGCCTTGAAAGCACATGAAAAGCGGCCAAACGTGGACAATGATGCCCTTGGCCAAAAAGGGCGTATGCGTTTTTTCCTGAATATATTCAGGAAAAAACGCATACGCCCTTTTTGGCCAACCAAGCAACCTGGAAAGGCCAATCAGCGCTCCAAAGAAGTCTCGCTTCCCAGCGGGCAAAAGGGCCATGCGGAAAAAAGTGTCCAAACCAGAAATGCAGGACCGGCCATGGAGAAATGGGAGCCTTGCTACGCTGATGGGTGGGATGTAAATTGCCAACAGCCACTCTGGAGAAGTGTACGGTGTGTTCTGAAACATCTAAAAAACACAGCTTGGAGAGCATAGGGCACTTCCACTCATGGGCGTATAAATTGGGAAAACTAAAAATCAGCAAGACACAGGCACCCCAAAGTTTAGGGCTGCTCTGTTGACAAGAACCCCCACTTCATTACACCTTAAATATCCTAGGAAAGAGAAAAATGGATAAAGAAGTTGGGGTCCTCATGTACAATGGAATATCACTCAGCCATGAAATCCACGTCATAAGGCTAGTAGCAGCACGATGAGTGGATTTAGGTACGACGATTCTAAGTGAAATAAGTCACACAGAAAAAGACACTTATCATAAGATATCACTTCTAGAGGGAATGTAAAAACCGCTACACTTGAACTGAATTACAAAACAGAACAGAGTCACACGTTTAGAAAACACACTATGGCTGCTGAACGGGAAAGGTGAGGTGGGGTGATGCATAAAACAAGGGTTTCAAATTAGCTCAGATACCGTTCCATAAACCCAATATGTAAGAGACAAGACCTATTCCTTGCTCAGTGAACTGGACTCAACACCCCCTATTCACCGCACAAGAATATATCTGACTAGTAAGAATCTTCAAACCTATGTATTGATATCTCTCTGTAAGTGAGTCAAGGGGGTGTAAAGCGGCATAAACACAGCCGTGAAAAGCAGCTAAACCCCATTATAAAAATAAATTACTTTTCAAAACCCGTGAAACAACGACAGTGAAAGAGAGAGAAATTCTTACAAAATTCGTTCAGGGGCTGTGATGCAACCTGGATTGACCATATCTAGACCCACAGCTGATTGAGACATCAGGGTGGACACTCTTGGGGCTGAGAGGTTCGGTGAGGTTGGGTGAGCCAACGCAGACCCTTTCAAGTAATACTGCATGGTACCCATCCCATGGGTCCCAAATCTCCAGGTTCAAGGGCATCTTCCTACGTCGAAAACAGGCATGAGAAACCCAGAAGATGGTACACCGTGTGATCGGGAAAGGTTTCTAAAACGCACCTCATTTCTCATCTCCTTTGCTCGGGTTCGCCATTCCAGCCGATTTACTAGCCATCTCCCTCCTTGGAGAATCAGCACCTTTAACCTCCTGTTCCGTACAGGTTGCAATTTGTCCTGAGGATGAACGGGAAGAGGGGGAACCAATGAGAGACTAGCTCTAGGTGTTGGGACAGGCACAGGTCACTCTATTTTCCCATCAGGAAGAAGAATTAAGCACAAGCTCAGCCTGCCCCCCAGAACCAGAAGAGGGCCTGAAGCAATCCTGCGCTTTTGCGGCCAGCTCCCAAAAAAGCGAGTTGAAAAATGGAACTCAGGGGCACTGCAATTCACAAACCTGCAGAGTTTTAAATGATACCTCTCGTCCACAAATATATTAAGGGAAGGCAACGAAGAGGCTTTGAAAGCAAGGCAGAATTGCAGGAAACAGATTTCAGGAGGTAGATTCGAATCGCCTTGAAAGCACATGAAAAGCGGCAAAACGTGGACAATGATGCCCTTGGCCAAAAAGGGCGTATGCGTTTTTTCCTGAATATATTCAGGAAAAAACGCATACGCCCTTTTTGGCCAACCAAGCAACCAGGAAAGGCCAATCAGCGCTCCAAAGAAGTCTCGCTTCCGAGCGGGCAAAAGGGCCATGCGGAAAAAAGTGTCCAATCCAGAAATGCAGGACCGGCCATGGAGAAATGGGAGCCTTGCTACGCTGATGGGTGGGATGTAAATTGCCAACAGCCACTCTGGAGAAGTGTACGGTGTGTTCTGAAACATCTAAAAAACACAGCTTGGAGAGCATAGGGCACTTCCACTCATGGGCGTATAAATTGGGAAAACTAAAAATCAGCAAGACACAGGCACCCCAAAGTTTAGGGCTGCTCTGTTGACAAGAACCCCCACTTCATTACACCTTAATTATCCTAGGAAAGAGAAAAATGGATAAAGAAGTTGTGGTCCTCATGTACAATGGAATATCACTCAGCCATGAAATTAACGTCATAAGGCTAGTAGCAGCACGATGAGTGGATTTAGGTACGACGATTCTAAGTGAAATAAGTCACACAGAAAAAGACACTTATCATAAGATATCACTTCTAGAGGGAATGTAAAAACCGCTACACTTGAACTGAATTACAAAACAGAACAGAGTCACACGTTTAGGAAACACACTACGGCTGCTGAACGGGAAAGGTGAGGTGGGGTGATGCATAAAACAAGGGTTTCAAATTAGCTCAGATACCGTTCCATAAACCCAATATGTAAGAGACAAGACCTATTCCTTGCTCAGTGAACTGGACTCAACACCCCCTATTCACCGCACAAGAATATATCTGACTAGTAAGAATCTTCAAACCTATGTATTGATATCTCTCTGTAAGTGAGTCAAGGGGGTGTAAAGCGGCATAAACACAGCCGTGAAAAGCAGCTAAACCCCATTATAAAAATAAATTACTTTTCAAAACCCGTGAAACAAAGACAGTGAAAGAGAGAGAAATTCTTACAAAATTCGTTCAGGGGCTGTGATGCAACCTGGATTGACCATATCTAGACCCACAGCTGATTGACACATCAGGGTGGACACTCTTGGGGCTGAGAGGTTCGGTGAGGTTGGGTGAGCCAACGCAGACCCTTTCAAATAATACTGCATGGTACCCATCCCATGGGTCCCAAATCTCCAGGTTCAAGGGCATCTTCCTACGTCGAAAACAGGCATGAGAAACCCAGAAGATGGTACACCGTGTGATCGGGAAAGGTTTCTAAAACGCACCTCATTTCTCATCTCCTTTGCTCGGGTTCGCCATTCCAGCCGATTTACTAGCCATCTCCCTCCTTGGAGAATCAGCACCTTTAAACTCCTGTTCCGTACAGGTTGCAATTTGTCCTGAGGATGAACGGGAAGAGGGGGAACCAATGAGAGACTAGCTCTAGGTGTTGGGACAGGCACAGGTCACTCTATATTCCCATCAGGAAGAAGAATTAAGCACAAGCTCAGCCTGCCCCCCAGAACCAGAAGAGGGCCTGAAGCAATCCTGCGCTTTTGTGGCCAGCTCCCAAAAAAGTGAGTTGAAAAATGGAGCTCAGGGGCACTGCAATTCACAAACCTGCAGAGTTTTAAATGATACCTCTCGTCCACAAATATATTAAGGGAAGGCAACGAAGAGGCTTTGAAAGCAAGGCAGAATTGCAGGAAACAGATTTCAGGAGGTAGATTCGAATCGCCTTGAAAGCACATGAAAAGCGGCAAAACGTGGACAATGATGCCCTTGGCCAAAAAGGGCGTATGCGTTTTTTCCTGAATATATTCAGGAAAAAACGCATACGCCCTTTTTGGCCAACCAAGCAACCTGGAAAGGCCAATCAGCGCTCCAAAGAAGTCTCGCTTCCCAGCGGGCAAAAGGGCCATGCGGAAAAAAGTGTCCAAACCAGAAATGCAGGACCGGCCATGGAGAAATGGGAGCCTTGCTACGCTGATGGGTGGGATGTAAATTGCCAACAGCCACTCTGGAGAAGTGTACGGTGTGTTCTGAAACATCTAAAAAACACAGCTTGGAGAGCATAGGGCACTTCCACTCATGGGCGTATAAATTGGGAAAACTAAAAATCAGCAAGACACAGGCACCCCAAAGTTTAGGGCTGCTCTGTTGACAAGAACCCCCACTTCATTACACCTTAAATATCCTAGGAAAGAGAAAAATGGATAAAGAAGTTGGGGTCCTCATGTACAATGGAATATCACTCAGCCATGAAATCAACGTCATAAGGCTAGTAGCAGCACGATGAGTGGATTTAGGTACGACGATTCTAAGTGAAATAAGTCACAAAAAAAGACACTTATCATAAGATATCACTTCTAGAGGGAATGTAAAAACCGCTACACTTGAACTGAATTACAAAACAGAACAGAGTCACACGTTTTGAAAACACACTATGGCTGCTGAACGGGAAAGGTGAGGTGGGGTGATGCATAAAACAAGGGTTTCAAATTAGCTCAGATACCGTTCCATAAACCCAATATGTAAGAGACAAGACCTATTCCTTTTTCAGTGAACTGGACTCAACACCCCCTATTCACCGCACAAGAATATATCTGACTAGGAAGAATCTTCAAACCTATGTATTGATATCTCTCTGTAAGTGAGTCAAGGGGGTGTAAAGCGGCATAAACACAGCCGTGAAAAGCAGCTAAACCCCATTATAAAAATAAATTACTTTTCAAAACCCGTGAAACAAAGACAGTGAAAGAGAGAGAAATTCTTACAAAATTCGTTCAGGGGCTGTGATGCAACCTGGATTGACCATATCTAGACCCACAGCTGATTGAGACATCAGGGTGGACACTCTTGGGGCTGAGAGGTTCGGTGAGGTTGGGTGAGCCAACGCAGACCCTTTCAAGTAATACTGCATGGTACCCATCCCATGGGTCCCAAATCTCCAGGTTCAAGGGCATCTTCCTACGTCGAAAACAGGCATGAGAAACCCAGAAGATGGTACACCGTGTGATCGGGAAAGGTTTCTAAAACGCACCTCATTTCTCATCTCCTTTGCTCGGGTTCGCCATTCCAGCCGATTTACTAGCCATCTCCCTCCTTGGAGAATCAGCACCTTTAACCTCCTGTTCCGTACAGGTTGCAATTTGTCCTGAGGATGAACGGGAAGAGGGGGAACCAATGAGAGACTAGCTCTAGGTGTTGGGACAGGCACAGGTCACTCTATTTTCCCATCAGGAAGAAGAATTAAGCACAAGCTCAGCCTGCCCCCCAGAACCAGAAGAGGGCCTGAAGCAATCCTGCGCTTTTGCGGCCAGCTCCCAAAAAAGCGAGTTGAAAAATGGAGCTCAGGGGCACTGCAATTCACAAACCTGCAGAGTTTTAAATGATACCTCTCGTCCACAAATATATTAAGGGAAGGCAACGAAGAGGCTTTGAAAGCAAGGCAGAATTGCAGGAAACAGATTTCAGGAGGTAGATTCGAATCGCCTTGAAAGCACATGAAAAGCGGCCAAACGTGGACAATGATGCCCTTGGCCAAAAAGGGCGTATGCGTTTTTTCCTGAATATATTCAGGAAAAAACGCATACGCCCTTTTTGGCCAACCAAGCAACCTGGAAAGGCCAATCAGCGCTCCAAAGAAGTCTCGCTTCCCAGCGGGCAAAAGGGCCATGCGGAAAAAAGTGTCCAAACCAGAAATGCAGGACCGGCCATGGAGAAATGGGAGCCTTGCTACGCTGATGGGTGGGATGTAAATTGCCAACAGCCACTCTGGAGAAGTGTACGGTGTGTTCTGAAACATCTAAAAAACACAGCTTGGAGAGCATAGGGCACTTCCACTCATGGGCGTATAAATTGGGAAAACTAAAAATCAGCAAGACACAGGCACCCCAAAGTTTAGGGCTGCTCTGTTGACAAGAACCCCCACTTCATTACACCTTAAATATCCTAGGAAAGAGAAAAATGGATAAAGAAGTGGTGGTCCTCATGTACAATGGAATATCACTCAGCCATGAAATCAACGTCATAAGGCTAGTAGCAGCACGATGAGTGGATTTAGGTACGACGATTCTAAGTGAAATAAGTCACAAAAAAAGACACTTATCATAAGATATCACTTCTAGAGGGAATGTAAAAACCGCTACACTTGAACTGAATTACAAAACAGAACAGAGTCACACGTTTTGAAAACACACTATGGCTGCTGAACGGGAAAGGTGAGGTGGGGTGATGCATAAAACAAGGGTTTCAAATTAGCTCAGATACCGTTCCATAAACCCAATATGTAAGAGACAAGACCTATTCCTTTTTCAGTGAACTGGACTCAACACCCCCTATTCACCGCACAAGAATATATCTGACTAGGAAGAATCTTCAAACCTATGTATTGATATCTCTCTGTAAGTGAGTCAAGGGGGTGTAAAGCGGCATAAACACAGCCGTGAAAAGCAGCTAAACCCCATTATAAAAATAAATTACTTTTCAAAACCCGTGAAACAAAGACAGTGAAAGAGAGAGAAATTCTTCCAAAATTCGTTCAGGGGCTGTGATGCAACCTGGATTGACCATATCTAGACCCACAGCTGATTGAGACATCAGGGTGGACACTCTTGGGGCTGAGAGTTTCGGTGAGGTTGGGTGAGCCAACGCAGACCCTTTCAAGTAATACTGCATGGTACCCATCCCATGGGTCCCAAATCTCCAGGTTCAAGGGCATCTTCCTACGTCGAAAACAGGCATGAGAAACCCAGAAGATGGTACACCGTGTGATCGGGAAAGGTTTCTAAAACGCACCTCATTTCTCATCTCCTTTGCTCTGGTTCGCCATTCCAGCCAATTTACTAGCCATCTCCCTCCTTGGAGAATCAGCACCTTTACCCTCCTGTTCCGTACAGGTTGCAATTTGTCCTGAGGATGAACGGGAAGAGGGGGAACCAATGAGAGACTAGCTCCAGGGGTTGGGACAGGCACAGGTCACTCTATTTTCCCATCAGGAAGAAGAATTAAGCACAAGCTCAGCCTGCCCCCCAGAACCAGAAGAGGGCCTGAAGCAATCCTGCGCTTTTGCGGCCAGCTCCCAAAAAAGCGAGTTGAAAAATGGAGCTCAGGGGCACTGCAATTCACAAACCTGCAGAGTTTTAAATGATACCTCTCGTCCACAAATATATTAAGGGAAGGCAACGAAGAGGCTTTGAAAGCAAGGCAGAATTGCAGGAAACAGATTTCAGGAGGTAGATTCGAATCGCCTTGAAAGCACATGAAAAGCGGCCAAACTTGGACAATGATGCCCTTGGCCAAAAAGGGCGTATGCGTTTTTTCCTGAATATATTCAGGAAAAAACGCATACGCCCTTTTTGGCCAACCAAGCAACCTGGAAAGGCCAATCAGCGCTCCAAAGAAGTCTCGCTTCCCAGCGGGCAAAAGGGCCATGCGGAAAAAAGTGTCCAAACCAGAAATGCAGGACCGGCCATGGAGAAATGGGAGCCTTGCTACGCTGATGGGTGGGATGTAAATTGCCAACAGCCACTCTGGAGAAGTGTACGGTGTGTTCTGAAACATCTAAAAAACACAGCTTGGAGAGCATAGGGCACTTCCACTCATGGGCGTATAAATTGGGAAAACTAAAAATCAGCAAGACACAGGCACCCCAAAGTTTAGGGCTGCTCTGTTGACAAGAACCCCCACTTCATTACACCTTAAATATCCTAGGAAAGAGAAAAATGGATAAAGAAGTTGGGGTCCTCATGTACAATGGAATATCACTCAGCCATGAAATCAACGTCATAAGGCTAGTAGCAGCACGATGAGTGGATTTAGGTACGACGATTCTAAGTGAAATAAGTCACACAGAAAAAGACACTTATCATAAGATATCACTTCTAGAGGGAATGTAAAAACCGCTACACTTGAACTGAATTACAAAACAGAACAGAGTCACACGTTTAGGAAACACACTACGGCTGCTGAACGGGAAAGGTGAGGTGGGGTGATGCATAAAACAAGGGTTTCAAATTAGCTCAGATACCGTTCCATAAACCCAATATGTAAGAGACAAGACCTATTCCTTGCTCAGTGAACTGGACTCAACACCCCCTATTCACCGCACAAGAATATATCTGACTAGTAAGAATCTTCAAACCTATGTATTGATATCTCTCTGTAAGTGAGTCAAGGGGGTGTAAAGCGGCATAAACACAGCCGTGAAAAGCAGCTAAACCCCATTATAAAAATAAATTACTTTTCAAAACCCGTGAAACAAAGACAGTGAAAGAGAGAGAAATTCTTCCAAAATTCGTTCAGGGGCTGTGATGCAACCTGGATTGACCATATCTAGACCCACAGCTGATTGAGACATCAGGGTGGACACTCTTGGGGCTGAGAGGTTCGGTGAGGTTGGGTGAGCCAACGCAGACCCTTTCAAGTAATACTGCATGGTACCCATCCCATGGGTCCCAAATCTCCAGGTTCAAGGGCATCTTCCTACGTCGAAAACAGGCATGAGAAACCCAGAAGATGGTACACCGTGTGATCGGGAAAGGTTTCTAAAACGCACCTCATTTCTCATCTCCTTTGCTCTGGTTCGCCATTCCAGCCAATTTACTAGCCATCTCCCTCCTTGGAGAATCAGCACCTTTACCCTCCTGTTCCGTACAGGTTGCAATTTGTCCTGAGGATGAACGGGAAGAGGGGGAACCAATGAGAGACTAGCTCCAGGGGTTGGGACAGGCACAGGTCACTCTATTTTCCCATCAGGAAGAAGAATTAAGCACAAGCTCAGCCTGCCCCCCAGAACCAGAAGAGGGCCTGAAGCAATCCTGCGCTTTTGCGGCCAGCTCCCAAAAAAGCGAGTTGAAAAATGGAGCTCAGGGGCACTGCAATTCACAAACCTGCAGAGTTTTAAATGATACCTCTCGTCCACAAATATATTAAGGGAAGGCAACGAAGAGGCTTTGAAAGCAAGGCAGAATTGCAGGAAACAGATTTCAGGAGGTAGATTCGAATCGCCTTGAAAGCACATGAAAAGCGGCCAAACGTGGACAATGATGCCCTTGGCCAAAAAGGGCGTATGCGTTTTTTCCTGAATATATTCAGGAAAAAACGCATACGCCCTTTTTGGCCAACCAAGCAACCTGGAAAGGCCAATCAGCGCTCCAAAGAAGTCTCGCTTCCCAGCGGGCAAAAGGGCCATGCGGAAAAAAGTGTCCAAACCAGAAATGCAGGACCGGCCATGGAGAAATGGGAGCCTTGCTACGCTGATGGGTGGGATGTAAATTGCCAACAGCCACTCTGGAGAAGTGTACGGTGTGTTCTGAAACATCTAAAAAACACAGCTTGGAGAGCATAGGGCACTTCCACTCATGGCCGTATAAATTGGGAAAACTAAAAATCAACAAGACACAGGCACCCCAAAGTTTAGGGCTGCTCTGTTGACAAGAACCCCCACTTCATTACACCTTAAATATCCTAGGAAAGAGAAAAATGGATAAAGAAGTTGGGGTCCTCATGTACAATGGAATATCACTCAGCCATGAAATCAACGTCATAAGGCTAATAGCAGCACGATGAGTGGATTTAGGTACGACGATTCTAAGTGAAATAAGTCACACAGAAAAAGACACTTATCATAAGATATCACTTCTAGAGGGAATGTAAAAACCGCTACACTTGAACTGAATTACAAAACAGAACAGAGTCACACGTTTAGAAAACACACTATGGCTGCTGAACGGGAAAGGTGAGGTGGGGTGATGCATAAAACAAGGGTTTCAAATTAGCTCAGATACCGTTCCATAAACCCAATATGTAAGAGACTAGACCTATTCCTTTTTCAGTGAACTGGACTCAACACCCCCTATTCACCGCACAAGAATATATCTGACTAGTAAGAATCTTCAAACCTATGTATTGATATCTCTCTGTAAGTGAGTCAGGGGGGTGTAAAGCGGCATAAACACAGCCGTGAAAAGCAGCTAAACCCCATTATAAAAATAAATTACTTTTCAAAACCCGTGAAACAAAGACAGTGAAAGAGAGAGAAATTCTTACAAAATTCGTTCAGGGGCTGTGATGCAACCTGGATTGACCATATCTAGACCCACAGCTGATTGAGACATCAGGGTGGACACTCTTGGGGCTGAGAGGTTCGGTGAGGTTGCGTGAGCCAACGCAGACCCTTTCAAGTAATACTGCATGGTACCCATCCCTTGGGTCCCAAATCTCCAGGTTCAAGGGCATCTTCCTACGTCGAAAACAGGCATGAGAAACCCAGAAGATGGTACACCGTGTGATCGGGAAAGGTTTCTAAAACGCACCTCATTTCTCATCTCCTTTGCTCGGGTTCGCCATTCCAGCCGATTTACTAGCCATCTCCCTCCTTGGAGAATCAGCACCTTTACCCTCCTGTTCCGTACAGGTTGCAATTTGTCCTGAGGATGAACGGGAAGAGGGGGAACCAATGAGAGACTAGCTCCAGGGGTTGGGACAGGCACAGGTCACTCTATTTTCCCATCAGGAAGAAGAATTAAGCACAAGCTCAGCCTGCCCCCCAGAACCAGAAGAGGGCCTGAAGCAATCCTGCGCTTTTGCGGCCAGCTCCCAAAAAAGCGAGTTGAAAAATGGAGCTCAGGGGCACTGCAATTCACAAACCTGCAGAGTTTTAAATGATACCTCTCGTCCACAAATATATTAAGGGAAGGCAACGAAGAGGCTTTGAAAGCAAGGCAGAATTGCAGGAAACAGATTTCAGGAGGTAGATTCGAATCGCCTTGAAAGCACATGAAAAGCGGCCAAACTTGGACAATGATGCCCTTGGCCAAAAAGGGCGTATGCGTTTTTTCCTGAATATATTCAGGAAAAAACGCATACGCCCTTTTTGGCCAACCAAGCAACCTGGAAAGGCCAATCAGCGCTCCAAAGAAGTCTCGCTTCCCAGCGGGCAAAAGGGCCATGCGGAAAAAAGTGTCCAAACCAGAAATGCAGGACCGGCCATGGAGAAATGGGAGCCTTGCTACGCTGATGGGTGGGATGTAAATTGCCAACAGCCACTCTGGAGAAGTGTACGGTGTGTTCTGAAACATCTAAAAAACACAGCTTGGAGAGCATAGGGCACTTCCACTCATGGGCGTATAAATTGGGAAAACTAAAAATCAGCAAGACACAGGCACCCCAAAGTTTAGGGCTGCTCTGTTGACAAGAACCCCCACTTCATTACACCTTAAATATCCTAGGAAAGAGAAAAATGGATAAAGAAGTTGGGGTCCTCATATACAATGGAATATCACTCAGCCATGAAATCAACGTCATAAGGCTAGTAGCAGCACGATGAGTGGATTTAGGTACGACGATTCTAAGTGAAATAAGTCACACAGAAAAAGACACTTATCATAAGATATCACTTCTAGAGGGAATGTAAAAACCGCTACACTTGAACTGAATTACAAAACAGAACAGAGTCACACGTTTAGGAAACACACTACGGCTGCTGAACGGGAAAGGTGAGGTGGGGTGATGCATAAAACAAGGGTTTCAAATTAGCTCAGATACCGTTCCATAAACCCAATATGTAAGAGACAAGACCTATTCCTTGCTCAGTGAACTGGACTCAACACCCCCTATTCACCGCACAAGAATATATCTGACTAGTAAGAATCTTCAAACCTATGTATTGATATCTCTCTGTAAGTGAGTCAAGGGGGTGTAAAGCGGCATAAACACAGCCGTGAAAAGCAGCTAAACCCCATTATAAAAATAAATTACTTTTCAAAACCCGTGAAACAAAGACAGTGAAAGAGAGAGAAATTCTTCCAAAATTCGTTCAGGGGCTGTGATGCAACCTGGATTGACCATATCTAGACCCACAGCTGATTGAGACATCAGGGTGGACACTCTTGGGGCTGAGAGGTTCGGTGAGGTTGGGTGAGCCAACGCAGACCCTTTCAAGTAATACTGCATGGTACCCATCCCATGGGTCCCAAATCTCCAGGTTCAAGGGCATCTTCCTACGTCGAAAACAGGCATGAGAAACCCAGAAGATGGTACACCGTGTGATCGGGAAAGGTTTCTAAAACGCACCTCATTTCTCATCTCCTTTGCTCTGGTTCGCCATTCCAGCCAATTTACTAGCCATCTCCCTCCTTGGAGAATCAGCACCTTTACCCTCCTGTTCCGTACAGGTTGCAATTTGTCCTGAGGATGAACGGGAAGAGGGGGAACCAATGAGAGACTAGCTCCAGGGGTTGGGACAGGCACAGGTCACTCTATTTTCCCATCAGGAAGAAGAATTAAGCACAAGCTCAGCCTGCCCCCCAGAACCAGAAGAGGGCCTGAAGCAATCCTGCGCTTTTGCGGCCAGCTCCCAAAAAAGCGAGTTGAAAAATGGAGCTCAGGGGCACTGCAATTCACAAACCTGCAGAGTTTTAAATGATACCTCTCGTCCACAAATATATTAAGGGAAGGCAACGAAGAGGCTTTGAAAGCAAGGCAGAATTGCAGGAAACAGATTTCAGGAGGTAGATTCGAATCGCCTTGAAAGCACATGAAAAGCGGCCAAACGTGGACAATGATGCCCTTGGCCAAAAAGGGCGTATGCGTTTTTTCCTGAATATATTCAGGAAAAAACGCATACGCCCTTTTTGGCCAACCAAGCAACCTGGAAAGGCCAATCAGCGCTCCAAAGAAGTCTCGCTTCCCAGCGGGCAAAAGGGCCATGCGGAAAAAAGTGTCCAAACCAGAAATGCAGGACCGGCCATGGAGAAATGGGAGCCTTGCTACGCTGATGGGTGGGATGTAAATTGCCAACAGCCACTCTGGAGAAGTGTACGGTGTGTTCTGAAACATCTAAAAAACACAGCTTGGAGAGCATAGGGCACTTCCACTCATGGGCGTATAAATTGGGAAAACTAAAAATCAGCAAGACACAGGCACCCCAAAGTTTAGGGCTGCTCTGTTGACAAGAACCCCCACTTCATTACACCTTCAATATCCTAGGAAAGAGAAAAATGGATAAAGAAGTTGGGGTCCTCATGTACAATGGAATATCACTCAGCCATGAAATCAACGTCATAAGGCTAATAGCAGCACGATGAGTGGATTTAGGTACGACGATTCTAAGTGAAATAAGTCACACAGAAAAAGACACTTATCATAAGATATCACTTCTAGAGGGAATGTAAAAACCGCTACACTTGAACTGAATTACAAAACAGAACAGAGTCACACGTTTGGAAAACACACTATGGCTGCTGAACGGGAAAGGTGAGGTGGGGTGATGCATAAAACAAGGGTTTCAAATTAGCTCAGATACCGTTCCATAAACCCAATATGTAAGAGACTAGACCTATTCCTTTTTCAGTGAACTGGACTCAACACCCCCTATTCACCGCACAAGAATATATCTGACTAGTAAGAATCTTCAAACCTATGTATTGATATCTCTCTGTAAGTGAGTCAGGGGGGTGTAAAGCGGCATAAACACAGCCGTGAAAAGCAGCTAAACCCCATTATAAAAATAAATTACTTTTCAAAACCCGTGAAACAAAGACAGTGAAAGAGAGAGAAATTCTTACAAAATTCGTTCAGGGGCTGTGATGCAACCTGGATTGACCATATCTAGACCCACAGCTGATTGAGACATCAGGGTGGACACTCTTGGGGCTGAGAGGTTCGGTGAGGTTGCGTGAGCCAACGCAGACCCTTTCAAGTAATACTGCATGGTACCCATCCCTTGGGTCCCAAATCTCCAGGTTCAAGGGCATCTTCCTACGTCGAAAACAGGCATGAGAAACCCAGAAGATGGTACACCGTGTGATCGGGAAAGGTTTCTAAAACGCACCTCATTTCTCATCTCCTTTGCTCGGGTTCGCCATTCCAGCCAATTTACTAGCCATCTCCCTCCTTGGAGAATCAGCACCTTTACCCTCCTGTTCCGTACAGGTTGCAATTTGTCCTGAGGATGAACGGGAAGAGGGGGAACCAATGAGAGACTAGCTCCAGGGGTTGGGACAGGCACAGGTCACTCTATTTTCCCATCAGGAAGAAGAATTAAGCACAAGCTCAGCCTGCCCCCCAGAACCAGAAGAGGGCCTGAAGCAATCCTGCGCTTTTGCGGCCAGCTCCCAAAAAAGCGAGTTGAAAAATGGAGCTCAGGGGCACTGCAATTCACAAACCTGCAGAGTTTTAAATGATACCTCTCATCCACAAATATATTAAGGGAAGGCAACGAAGAGGCTTTGAAAGCAAGGCAGAATTGCAGGAAACAGATTTCAGGAGGTAGATTCGAATCGCCTTGAAAGCACATGAAAAGCGGCAAAACGTGGACAATGATGCCCTTGGCCAAAAAGGGCGTATGCGTTTTTTCCTGAATATATTCAGGAAAAAACGCATACGCCCTTTTTGGCCAACCAAGCAACCTGGAAAGGCCAATCAGCGCTCCAAAGAAGTCTCGCTTCCCAGCGGGCAAAAGGGCCATGCGGAAAAAAGTGTCCAAACGAGAAATGCAGGACCGGCCATGGAGAAATGGGAGCCTTGCTACGCTGATGGGTGGGATGTAAATTGCCAACAGCCACTCTGGAGAAGTGTACGGTGTGTTCTGAAACATCTAAAAAACACAGCTTGGAGAGCATAGGGCACTTCCACTCATGGGCGTATAAATTGGGAAAACTAAAAATCAGCAAGACACAGGCACCCCAAAGTTTAGGGCTGCTCTGTTGACAAGAACCCCCACTTCATTACACCTTAAATATCCTAGGAAAGAGAAAAATGGATAAAGAAGTTGGGGTCCTCATGTACAATGGAATATCACTCAGCCATGAAATCAACGTCATAAGGCTAGTAGCAGCACGATGAGTGGATTTAGGTACGACGATTCTAAGTGAAATAAGTCACACAGAAAAAGACACTTATCATAAGATATCACTTCTAGAGGGAATGTAAAAACCGCTACACTTGAACTGAATTACAAAACTGAACAGAGTCACACGTTTAGGAAACACACTACGGCTGCTGAACGGGAAAGGTGAGGTGGGGTGATGCATAAAACAAGGGTTTCAAATTAGCTCAGATACCGTTCCATAAACCCAATATGTAAGAGACAAGACCTATTCCTTGCTCAGTGAACTGGACTCAACACCCCCTATTCACCGCACAAGAATATATCTGACTAGTAAGAATCTTCAAACCTATGTATTGATATCTCTCTGTAAGTGAGTCAAGGGGGTGTAAAGCGGCATAAACACAGCCGTGAAAAGCAGCTAAACCCCATTATAATAATAAATTACTTTTCAAAACCCGTGAAACAAAGACAGTGAA